>NC_087390.1:4744749-5044749 GCF_963675165.1 Halichondria panicea
AAACTTTCTCGAGTTCAGTTAAGTATTGAGGATAGATCTACATCTTCCTGCTCTGGTATAGCTAGCCTAACATTAGCCAATAGCACCTGCAAGTCATGGTGTTATTAAACTCTGCACTTAGTCAGCAAGAGAGCTAATTATGAGTAAGTACTGTGCAAGATCTAGTCAGCAAGGGACATCTAGATGTACTTAGACCATGAGGCTGAGGCTACAAGCATATAGATACCATCTACACTGCAAGTTATAAGTGGGGGCCCCATATCGCTGGAGGGGCCTCAAAGCGCTAGTGAAATAGGGCCGTGGGGGGGCCCCAAATCGCTAGCGTTTTAGGGCCCGGTGTCATAAAATTTTAGGCCCCCCATGAGATTGGGCCCCCCCCGGGCCTAGAATTTTAACATTTTAGGCCCCCTCTTAAAATTTTAGGCCCCCCCATTAACAGCACAACAGCGGTTAGCCTCGATCCCAGGCCGAGTTTTCGCTTTTATAACGGTTAGGCGAACAACAGTTGTTTGCCTAACCGTTATAAAAGCGAAAACTCGGCCTGGGATCGAGGCTAAACAGCGGTATACATTATGTGACAGTGCATTCTCAAAATACACCAATACAGTCTTCTATGGTCTTCACAGTCTATGCAGTGCCAGTTACTGAATGCAGCTCTCCTCACACACACATTTCTTCATGCATGTACAGTAGTATACCACTGGTCTCACAGCCATCACACTGCACCATGTCATTCTATGAATCAGGCCTCATGCAGCACGAAGCACATAGGTGCCAACTGTCCCGAATTGGTCAGGACTGTCCAAGATTACCCTTGTCCCGAAAGGAAACTGCTATTGTGATTCCACCATGATACAACAGTTTCTCTCTTGACTTCTATCTGTGATTCCACATTACTTGAGAGCTGAGCCAGTGATGCTATTGGAGCATCCCCACAACAATTTACATCTTCTATGTATAGGAAAACATGGAGGAAGATATGAATTGTTGTCTTTGCACTGAAATTGTGTGTTTTATACTTTTTTGTCGTGAAATTTGGCTGAGAAAGTAAGCACAAAGTTGCAAATATGGCGATAGCTATGCAACAACATTGCTTGTCTTACAGGCAGATCCAACATTGCAGAGCTGCATCAAAGCATTTAACTCTTATAGGTAAAGCATGAGTAACTTGAAAGGTAAATCTTCCTTCACTTTGAATTCCATGATAGAATAATAATGCAAGCATTTTTGCTACTTTGATACAGAAGAGTCTTTGCATGCATGCAGTCTCTTTGTGATGCTTTGTCAGCTAATAGAGCTAACCTTACCATATTATTATATCTCTTTGACTTCGTTCTATCGTGCAGAAAAGGATAGCAGAAGAGGGGGGCCTAATCTCACAGTGGGGGCCTAGAATCTTAACAGTTTGGACCCCCTGGGGGGCCTAAACTGTTAACATTCTAGGCCCGGGGGTCCCAAAATTTTAAAATTCTAGGCCCGGGGGGTCCTAAACATGGGGGGGCCCAAAATTTTATGACACCGGGGGCCCTGAAATGGGGGGAGCCCCATATCGCTTCTCTACACCGGCATGGGAACCTCTATTTTCGGAAGTTTTACTCCATCGTGTTCACCAGCTGACCTCGCAACTGGTGCAACTGGCTTAATATCATCACTCAGTCTGCTATTAAACTATCAGTGCACATTCAAATAACAATCTCTCCAGACCCCTGTGATTGGTGTAGAGTTCATTCCTATCGTCTAACTCTAGTGATAGCAGGTCACTATGAGCACTATATATGCAGGTTAGCCTTAGTATCATTAGTTGTTCTCTGTACTGTTTCACCAAATGCTTGTCAGGAGCTTCTGGATCCAAAGCTGATACTGATTCCTCTATTGAACGCAGGGTTCTCTCCAAATGAGCCAATTTCCTTGTGGTTATTCTAAGCTCACGTTCATCAGGATCAGTGGTAGTAGTTGTTTGAGACAGTTGAAGTCTCATTGTGGCTATGTCCTCCTCCGTTTGGTCTAGGACTTCTTGTTGATTTAACAGTTCCTCCTCGTCGTCCAGGAAGTCTAACAGTAACTGGAAGTGTAGGGTTCTGAACTCCCCTTAATTAAGGGGAGTTCAGAACCCTACACTTCCAGTTATTAGACTCAAGTTAGACTCTCTAGAAGGCTTCTAGAGCGGAGTCTAACTTGATAAGTGCTTGTTGTGCACGATCTCGTTTAAGAGGGGACCCACTGTCCTCCAAATCTCGTGTTTTGGTGATTAACTTGGTTAATGATGATCGAATAACACCGCGACGTTTCCTCATGTTAGAAATTGCGCGCAAGGTTTCCTCGCGAGACATTGATTCGACGAAGATACGAGCGATGCTACGTGGCCATGTGTACGTTTATTGCGTTGAGACCCGGGTCTTATACTCATATAATAATTATCAATATGATCTAATTGTTTACGACAATGACAATAATTTTATTATAATTATACTCAATAATATGAACGACAAACGATTATATCCAACCCATAGAGGGGAGATGTTACTTGAGAGTTGCTCACGAAGTAGCCACCGAATTCCACGATTGGGGATACTTGAGAATTGCTCAAGGAGTAGACACCACTTGGACCGAGTAGACACTTGGAGAGTTGCCCACAGAGTAGACACCACTTGGAGAGTTGCTCACAGAGTAGACACCACTTGGAGAGTTGCTCGCAGAGTAGACACCACTTGGAGAGTTGCTCACAGAGTAGCCACCGAAGACAATGATTAAGGATAGACTACCCGGCCATTAATGTATAGAGCTACTCTAGGATTGACAAGATTAGGCAGGCTAACAACTCTTTTTAAAAACAGTAAAAGTGTACCATGAGTTAGAACACAAAGTGTGATCAACAGACAGGAAACAATAACGAATAAGACCAAGAGTAGATAAGAGTCAATACAGATATAAATTACGTACTAACCACAAATAATGAGTATGAGGAAGAACAAGCAGGTGTCATCGGGCACATCAACAACTCAACCTTCGGCTGGATACACTGACAATCTAAGAATTGGGTAGAATATAGAAAACTGTGCTGGTTGATTGCTACTTTTTACTTCACTTAGATATTGATACGGAATAATTGAAATAATTATACTTCAAGATTCGAAGGTATAATGCCCCGAGTCTGCCCACTCAATTACAGCAGGTGCTGCTTTCAATAATACGGAGTACCTCAAGACTTTTCGATGCTTTAACAGCATGCAAAGTACCAAATTCATCTCCTACTACAGTAAGGCAGTAGAGGGATGGTAATTCAGACAGTATCAGTTCTAGTTCAATTTCTATCACGGTGCCAGTGGAAGCCAATGATATAGGTAGTCTAGCGTAATTTCTTGCATTTACCTATTTCAGGGATAATTGTAAATTATAAGAAATGTTCACATATCGGACACACGAGTCAGACAGTGTCACTGCCAGCCTGAGAGCTTTGAAGTCTTGATCTATTGCGACAACGTTTCCACACCAGGGAACTCCAGGCACGAGGGTGGCTGAGGAGAGAGCCCACACTAAAATATTATTTTACACCAGAGGTGTTTTGCATGTTCAGGCACTGTGTTACACACATTATACCACACTATTTTACTATTAGTACCACAGACTGTCAGAGACCAACAGCATCAGTAACAATCTGTATACAGATACATTTCTCTTTTAGTGTGAACCTGCAGACCTCACATTAAAAGAGAAATTTACACTTGAGGGTGTTTTGCACGTTAGCTCTGTATACTTTCAAACAGTGTAGTGATGTATAGACCCATATATATACATGTCATAAACAATTCCTATATTAAGTATATAATAAAGCTCATGGAAAAACCAGTGACACCATGCACTCCCATTTTTTTGCAGCCTAGCTGAGCTACATCTACATCTAGTGATCTAGCTCATGATTGATCCATACTTTACTGACAATGCCAGAGAAAACTGAAAGGATTAGCTACAATTTAACCGGCAGGACAGAGTAGCATCTGATTGTCTAGGATCTTCTTGAGACTGCATGCATGGCGTGCATGCATGTATATAAGCTAGCCTGCCAGGTACCTAGTGAGACTAGAAGTGAAAGAAACTCCTTGAACAGAAGTCTAACCAGAATAAAACCAGTCACTGGCAGCATAGATTGCTCTATCTATATATGCTGGTACACTAGTGTTAATGTAGTACCCGCCAGCAAATTGGACCCCGCTAGGCCACGCCCATTATTTAATTTCACTTCCGGTATTTCTCTTTTAGTCTTTTAGTGGCCTAACATGCGCACATTGGATATATTGGCTCGGGCCTAAGTCACTACTGAGCCAATATATCCCATGTGGCACTCGTGCACAACTATAACTTAAATTAATAAGGTTCTAATAAATGTTAATTTAAAGTAAGGTACATTGAGCGTGACCATGCGTTCATAGTTCACAATGTGCATGGTTCTGTTTGGAATGAGGGATGAAACGTAAACTCAATTTACTAGGATAATTTCTCATAGTTACAACACTCTAAATTAACATTCACATTTCACAAGTACATGTGTATGCATGATTCTGTTTGGAATGAGGGATGAAACGCAAACTCAATTTACTGCATGTTAATAGGATAATTTCTCATAGTTACAACATTCTAAATTAACATTACATTTCACAATAATAATTATGTACAGTAGACTCTCGCTATTCCGGCTTTCTGAAGTACGGCCACCTCGATATACCGGCCATTTAGCTTGGCACGGAATGCTAGCTATAATGAAAGCACCGCAGGTGCTGATGCCTCGGTGAAGATGCCAAAGCTACATAACATAAAGCTACTATTTTGCTGCATGCAAAAACTCACAGAGTGGGTAATGATCGACCATTATTATTGTTAAAAACGATCTATGCCAAAAGTTCAAGTCTAAAATTAATGGCTGCATTAGCAGAGCCTTGCAGCTCTCTTCTCACTCTTGCAGCTACCAATAGCTAGCGTTTTAGTGCAGAGCTAACTACTAAGTAAAGTAGCAACACTCGGTAAACAAGTTTGGCTACGTGCTCTTCTGAAAAGGCTGCAATGGCATTCCAAGTAAGCAAAACTAGGTATAACTCGAGAACAAAGCATTATTTTGCAAATCCACGAATTAAAATCCAAGTAAACATGACTAGAAGCCTATAGAAACTCTTACTTGCACTTGATTCATCCTTGAGCAGCTGTAGCAGTCTACACAGACACACAAACACACTACCGTATACCTCGCTTGCGCATGCGCACCGAGGCATAATTATGTTTACTGCACAAAACTCAACCTGAAGTACGGCTACTCGCTATTCCGTTTACCGGCCAGTGCTGGCTGTCCCAAACAAGGTTTTCAATGTAATTTTACACATATAAATTATTACGGCCGGATATGACGTTTTGGGTGTGGTTTAGCAAATAAACATCATTATCCTACATTATCCTCGAGACAAGAACCGCAAAAGTAGTCATTAGATTCGAGGTAAGGTCGTTTTTAAGCCGCGGCTATTTCCACCTCGCTATTCCGGCCAAGCTGCATGGTTCCAAGAGTGACCGGATTAACGAGAGTCTACTGTACATGTGTATGCATGGTTCTGTTTGGAATGAGGGATGAAACACAAACTCAATTTACTGCATACATTCTAAATTAACATTACATTTTTCACAATAATAATTATGTACAGTAGACTCTCGCTATTCCGGCTTTCTGAAGTACGGCCACCTCGATATACCGGCCATTATCTTGGCACGGAATGCTAGCTATAATTATGTTTACTGCACAAAACTCACCCTGAAGTACGGCCACTCGCTATTCCGTTTACCGGCCAGTGCTGGCTGTCCCAAACAAGGTTTTCAATGTAATTTTACACGTATAAATTATTACGGCCGGATATGACGTTTTGGGTGTGGTTTAGCAAATAAACAGAATGATTCATTATCCTACTTATCCTCGAGACAAGAACCGCAAAAGTAGTCATTAGATTCGAGGTAAGGTCGTTTTTAAGCCGCGGCTATTTCCACCTCGCTATTCCGGCCAAGCTGCATGGTCCCAAGAGTGACCGGATTAACGAGAGTCTACTGTACATGTGTATGCATGGTTCTGTTTGGAATGAGGGATGAAACACAAACTCAATTTACTGTATGTTAATAGGATAATTTCTCAGTCACAACGCTTATCAATTAACATTCCAAGTACATGTGTATGCATGAATCTGTTTGGAATGATGGATGAAACGCAAACTCAATTTACTGTATATATGTTAATAGGATAATTTCTCACAGTTACAACGCTCTTAGAGTATACAGTAGACTCTCGTTATCCGATCACCCTTGGACCATGCAGCTTGGCCGGACTAGCGAGGTGGCTGTATTTCAAAAAACGACCTTACCTCTATAGAATCTAATGACTTATTTTGTGGTTCTGTCTCGAGGATAATGAAGGATAATGAAGCAGCGTTCTGCTCTCTATTTAAGTGTAATCTGCCAAACCACACCCAAAACGTCATATCCGGCCGCATAAACGTACATTGAAAACCTAGTTTGGGGCAGCCAGTATACTGGCCAGTATATACGAAATAGCGAATGGCCGCATTTCAGGGTGAGTTTTGTGCAGTAAACATCTAGCTAGCAATCCGTGCAATAGCGGGTATATTGAGGTGGCCGTACTTCAGAGAGCTGGAATAACGAGAGCCTACTGTATCAATTAACAGTGCATGTGCATGCACGTTCACAGTTTATGTATACATGGTTCTGTTTGGAATGAGGGATGAAACACAAACCGCAGGTTAATAGAACAGCTATACAATTAACATCAACATTTCACAATAAATTATGTACATATATACACATGTATGGTTTTGTTTGGAATGAGGGGGGTGAAACGCAAACTCAATTTACTTCATGTTAATATGATAATTTCTCAGTTACAATGCTTATCACATGTACATGTGTATGTGCATGGTTCAGTTTGGAATGAGGGGGACGAAACACAAACTCAATTCACTGTTAATAGGATAATTTCTCAGTTTAACGCTCTTAGAGTATCAATTAACAGTGCATGCATGTGCCACACAATAACATGGTTCTGTTTGGAATGAGGGATGAAACCATAGATACATCTAAAATTATGATGAAACACAAACTC
Source organism: Halichondria panicea (assembly GCF_963675165.1). Taxonomy (NCBI): domain Eukaryota; kingdom Metazoa; phylum Porifera; class Demospongiae; order Suberitida; family Halichondriidae; genus Halichondria; species Halichondria panicea. The sequence continues at coordinate 4,751,891 of NC_087390.1, forward strand.
AATTTAATTTCCTTGAGAGTATCAATTAACAGTGCATATATGCTGCATGGTTCGATCTGTTTGGAATGAGGGATGAAACCATAGATACATCTATAATTATGATGAAACACAAACTCAATTTAATTTCTTAGAGTATCAATTAACAGTGCATATGAATGCACGTTCACAGTTCACAATAACATGGTTCTGTTTGGAATAGTGATGCAGTTTTTGGTTGGGGTTAGCTTCTTACTTTGGACCCATCTGACGCTTCATTAAGAATTTTAGCATTTTCGTCACCTTTAAGAACTTACTTTGCACTACCCCAGTTCTAGCATACCTTTGCTTTGGAAACTGATGCACTAGCTGATGCTATATATAATATTATAGCGTGGTCATGTGCAGTTTTGGCACAGGAGGACGAGATGGGTCAGTTAATTAAACCCAGTAGCATTATTTTTTGTATGAATTGAGGCGAAATGACCACAACACAGAGCTTGAAACTCTTGCAATTGTCTAGGATGTGAAGTACTATTGGTCGTACTTGTTGCGACATCATTAACTTGTACTCACTGATCATGCAGTTTGTACTTCTCTTTTCAGCACGAGCAACCCTTCTGCTAAATGGGCCCGGGCCGTTGGGCATTGATTATAGGAGATTGACCTCGGGTATCTGCCAAGGAAGCAAATATAGCTGTCCAGTGGCATCTGTATCATGTGTGGTTGCTGGTGTGAGGGTCTAATAGCGATTCTCAGTTCAAGCCAATAATTGCTTACCCATGTGATGATGCTGTGAGGAAGGTGGTTATATCAACAGGTGAGGCTTTTGATTTGACTGCATGCATGGTGGACTTCTTTATCACGAGTGTGCTAATACTCCTGGTAGGTGTCTATACAGCTGTTCCTCCACAGGAGAGACGAGAGGGAGGGTTTGATTCAGGAGGGTAGATTTTCAGGGTATACTTTGCAGAAAAGAGAATCTATGAGCTATACTCCGCCATCGGTATTGGTGGCCACGCGCCAGGGACGCGAGCAGCAGCCAGACATTATACTGTCGGTCGTGCTTCTAGGAAGGGTTAGTTGCTATTCTGGATCAAAAAGCAGAAACTATTGTAAGGATGTTTGTAGAGTATGTTGTCTGTCAACATGAAGCACCACACAATTTTGTGGTGCTAACTTTATTTTACAGCTGCTATATCGGAGGTATAATATGCTGTTGTGCTACATTTGGGTGTCACCCGCTGGCTTATGTTAGCGGTTTAACAGTTGAGTGCTTTGGTGGCGGCCATGAGTGGGATGGGAATTCGTCGTGTGTTATGTATGTGTCGGTACAGGAATCTATACTTGGGAGTCCCCTTTCTTTTTGCTTTACGGTATAGATACTATATTGCCAGTACTATAGAAGCTCTCTTGCGTGAGTGCTCACGATTATTAATTGGTAGCAGGACTGCGTGTCCAGTGCATGGCGAACAGCCCAAGAGTGCATGCATTGTAGACAAACAAAAACGTCATAAAATGTACAAGAAGTGGTCAGCTAGCCAACCTATTATAGAATTAAGTTGGCCAACACGTCATGGTTCAATTTTTGTGCATTCCAGAATGTTAGTTTTGCAGCTGCACAACTGATGACTGATTATACTAGCCACTCCTACTTCTAAAACAGTGTATATAAATGCAAGCATGTGTGCAGCCACAGCATAATCACCAACTGAATTTGAACAAATCAATCAGCAGAGTTGAATCTCATCAAAAACTTGTTTGAAGCAGAATGAAGGGTCTCATCATCACCAGTGTTCTCATGGTTTCTGTGGCAATGATGGCAACAGCTGTACCTAATGCAGGTATGTTGCATGCATGCATGTAAACTATAACTACATGCAAAGTTTGTTTTATTACCCGGTATAGGAGTGAGTCACTAATAATTATTATAGCTATATAGAGTAATAATAAGTATTCTGTGAAATTTGAATGCCCACGAAAATGATGGTTTTATATAACTTGTACGAAAAGGCGTGCACATACATGCATGCAGTCATAATACTTATATTTAGAACGACCAATACGGAGTGCAGTCAATTATGCTGGTATTCAAGAGTTGCTCAAGGAAATAGCAGAGGCAGGGGCAAAAAAAGACGACAGTCAGATGAGTCTAGGCCAAAATGGTGAGCATGCATATGGCATGTATACCGTATAGCGGGTAATTTTCGTGGGGTAAAATATTCGTTATTTTCGTGGGCAAGCTGACCTCCACGAAATGTTAACGTAGGCGTGGCTTACCGGAACGTAGGATTGCAGTGCAGGCAATGAGGACTAAACGAAATTTTTCCTCATGAAAACCACCGTTTCTCGAGTTGAACGAATTTTTTACCCCACGAAACTTACCCGCTATACGGTATATCCATTAGCTGTGATTTTGTTTAATAACATGTAATTATTTTGCAGATGAATTGGAGTGCACTTGAATGCATTTCAAGAATAAGTATCGCCCAATATGCAAAGGATCTAACTGTAACGTCAAACCAGCTGGTATGTTGCATGCATGCAACGTTTGCATATAATATATATATGCATGTAGTCAGTGAAGCGTATGAGTTACTTGTTGCCTAGACTATAAATTACAGTGGAACCTTCATAAAGCGGACACCATTGGGGAACAGCCTTTTGGCCGTTATAGAGAGGTGGTCTTCCTTGAGAGGTTTCGATTGCCAGCTATAATATAATGTATGCTCCATGAGTCATTTCTTGCTGCAAATGAATATTGTATGCATGCATGTACTGCGTATATACTGCTTTGCTAACTGCTAGTCTCGTTCCCAGGTCTTCCTTTATCGATCTTGCTGTTGTCATGCATTGTTTATGAAATACAATATACGAAATGAGGCAGCAAAGAAAAAAATGGGCGCACATGCAGTTAAGAAAAGTAAGGCCTGGTTTGGGAAATCGCGTGATCTATAAAGATGATAATGATGACTAAGATATTGCTTGGCAGATCTATAGCTGGTAGCATGCATTTAGCAAAAAAATATTGGTATTAGAATCTAATATTCGGTATAGAATCTAAACATAAACATAAACATATAAATCTAGTAGATCTATATGTAGCTAAGGTATAATAATATAGGCTAGCTAGCTAGCTAGCTAGCTCCTCGCAAACTTCCAGTTCCAAGTCCATGTTCAGCTTGCAGGCTATAAATGCATGGCAATGCTAATTATTAGTCATAGATCTCTATGTGGGCAGTCCAACATCTATATAGCTCTGCGTGCCCAAGCTCATTTTCACCCTTCTACCCTCACGCGACTTCCCGACTGATACAGATTCTCCTTTTTCCTAACTCTACCTCTATTTTTTTCTTTCTTTATTCCTCCAATTTAATACTGTATTGAACGATTGTGATAAAAAACAGAAAAAGGAGAGCCTGTGCATGTATGTATATAGAGGCTTTAGCTAACCGTTTTTTTAGCTCGTACACAAGCTTTGCTTTGTAGGGACAAAGTTCCGGCTAGGTTTTCACGATTGTGCAAAATAATGCGATCTCAGCAATAATTTCCTGCTAATTCTGGGTGTGTCCGTTCTGGGAGGTTATTTTCATTGCTAAAGCTGGTTGGGGGACTAGAAAGCTGGTTGCTTAACATTGAAGCCATGTATAGTTTCAATCCGATAGCTCTTAGCCGGCTGTTATGGCGTCATGTTGCTCTTTGGAGATGGTCGTTAATGGAGGTTCCACTATATAATTATGATCTATCCTTTGTGACACTATAGGTGGTATATAGGTTGCGTTTGGGGTGCACAGCTATAACTAGATATCAACTAATACTCCTTCTATATAGATCAACTAATGCCGAGTGCAGTCCTTCAGAATAAATTTGCTGGTATTCAAGAGTTACTCAAGGCAGAGGCAGAGGCAGAGGCAGAGGCAGAAGATCACAGTAAGAAATACGTATATAGGTATATATATATATAGGCCTTGGTAGATTATGCATGCTTTTATATATAGGCTGTATATAAATAATTGATAGTGTTAACACATGCATGCATGACTGCATGTGGCCATTATAAACTGTTTGACGTACGCAAGTTATTAGCAACATCTATTATAATTCATGTTTGTTGTTGTAACTACCTAGTTTGTGATGTTATACTTGTGTGACATCAATGTTGTGCTCGTGGTTAACACTGCAGGAATTATGCGGGAATAATAGGCAATTTGTTGAAAAGAATAATAGGTCAGTATTTAAGAAGAATAACAGGCAATGTCTTGAGCATAATTATAATCTATATTAATGAAAGCACCGCGGGTATACTAATGCCTCGGTGGAGGTGCCAAAGCTACATAACATAAAGCTACTAATAGCTAGCTTTTATACACACATTGATTATTATTAATGAACATTTTTAATTTTGCTGCATGCAGAATCACAGGGAAACTCAAAGAGTGGGTAATGATCGACGATGATTGTTGTTAAAAACGATCGATGCCAAAAGTTTAAGTCTAAAATTAATGGCAAGTCAGCAGAGCCTTGCAGCTCTCTTCTCACTCTTGCAGCTACCAATAGCTAGCGTTCTAGTGCAGAGCTATCTACTAAGTAGAGTTAGCAACACTCGGTGAACAAGTTTTGCTATACGGACTCTTCTGAAAAGGCTGCAATGGCATTCCAAGCCGGCATAACTCGAGAACGAAGCTTTATTTTGCAAATCCACAAATACCAAGCCAAGAAAACATGATTAAAATAGAAGCCTATAGAAACTCTTACTTGCACTTCATTGATCCTTGAGCAGCTGAAACAGTCTATACACACACAGACACACAGACACACAAACACACACACACACACACACACACTACCGTATACCTCGCTTGCGCATGCACACCGAGGTATAATTATGTCTATATAGGCCAATTAAAATGGTGAGCATGCATGCATGCATGTTAACATTGTTTACATGTGATTTCCACGTTTAATTATTTTGTAGATGAAGTGGACTGCGCTTGCATGAATTTCAAGGGTAAGGGTCGCCCATTGTGTGTGGGATCTAACTGCCCCGAACGAGCTAGTATACAACAAGGTAGTGATGAATGGTGGGAGGAAGCGGACAATTTGCTCACAAGGTGGCTTGTGGGCTTAAAAAAACGTTAAAAATGACACAAGTCTGCATGGCCACTACAGCCCGTATTCATCAAATAAACACTCTGCTAGAGAGTCGTGGATATAACTATAATTATATTAGTCATTGCAGTTTGTAATCATCCATTAATAGTTATAATGAAATCGAATCGTGTGATGACATCATGCATGGTTGATAATTCGAAAGGTATACTTGTTGGATTCTTCTTGCAACCACACAGACTAGACTATTACTATTGTTGAGATTGACTACCATTAAACATTTTTATATTTCATATAGATCTAGTAAATTCACAATAAGGGAATAGTACCAGCAAACTATACAAAGACAGCAACTCAAAAACCAACAACAAAAAAGGTAATGGATGGACAACTATTTATAAGAGTCAGGCCCCAGGGGGGTGATCGAGAATAATTCTAAAATGAAAGCACCGCAGGTGCTGATGCCTCGGTGGAGGTGCCAAAGCTACATAACATAAAACTACTACTTTTATACATACATTGATTATTATTATCATGATGAACATCTTTTATTTTGCTGCATGCAATCAACCGAATAGTGGGTAATGATCAACCATGATTGTTGTTAAAAACGATCGATGCCAAAAGTTCAAGTCTAAAATTAATGGCTGCAAGTCAGCAGAGCCTTGCAGCTCTCTGCTCACTCTTGCAGCTACCAATAGCTAGCGTTCTAGTGCAGAGCTAACTACTAAGTAGAGTAGTAACACTCAGTGAACAAGTTTTGCTACGGACTCTTCTGAAAAGGCTGCAATGGCATTCCAAGTAAGCAAAACTAGGCATAACTCGAGAACGAAGCATTATTTTGCAAATCCACGAATTAAAATCCAAGTAAACATGACTAGAAGCCTATAGAAACTCTTACTTGCACTTGATTCATCCTTGAGCAGCTGTAGCGGTCTACACACACACACACTACCGTATACCTCGATTGCACATGCGCACCGAGGCATAACGATCCAGAAACAAGGATGCATGGTCAATGTGAGAATAAACAACCACAAAGAAAAACTGTGAATTACACAACAGCGTAAATGTATGATAAATAGTACATCAGGATAAAACAGGATAGAACAGGATAAATCATGAACAATCACGCCAGCACACATGCCAACAATACTTATTACATGGCTATGACATTTCTGCATAATTATTATAGAAACCAACATAGAAACCCAACATAGAAAACGATTGCAGCATAGATGTAAAAAAAGGTAATTTGGTAGTTTTTGTTCTGTTTTGGTGGCTGGATTTACAAGTAAGTGCATCGAAACCTAGCCTCGACTCCAGCCCCTTCAACAGTGGCTTTTCCTTGCGGCCTGAAAAATCGAGGCTGATTGAAACAGTCATATTCTGTCTAGTAAATTTACCACAAGAAGTTGACGTCTGAACCATAACTGCTTTATTCATGTGTCACTATAAAAGCAATGATTTGAAGTATTGGGTGGAGGGTGCGGTGCGCTCTGGTCTCAAAAAGATCAATATGCCCCAGTGCAACCGAATAGGGAGAGGGATTGGAAACGGAAGTTACCTCGAATTATATCCGCGTTACACCGGGGTTTAATCGAGGCTATGTATCTAACGTTGGTAAAATCTAGTACCTTGACTTTTCTGCTAGATTTAGTATACTAAAACTTGCACTTCCAACTGACACTTGAGACCATATGGGACACAGTACACCGATGAGTTGCATAGTCTTAGCTATATTAGAAGCACTCTAGGTACATAAAGATCTCATAGAGTGTTTTGTACCTCTAGCTCTCTTCACAAAAGTCAAAAATGTGTATTTTTTCTTTTCCAACTGATGCTCATCATTAGGGGGCATGAGAATGACGTTTTACTAGGGGGGCTCTGAATATCTTGTAGTGATCATAATTCATGAAACATTGTTTCCCGCGTGTTGAGCAACTGTAACACGGATTGACATCAAAGGCTCTCTAGTATGGGGTACGGGTGTTATCTGTGTCAAAATGACTATGACAATGTACACACGCGTGCATTCATATGCACGTTACAATATGCATGCAACTGCCTTACAATATGCATGCATGCAACATGCATGTCAACATAATATATACACATTACAACATGCATATACACGTTGACATGTATAATATACACGTTACACAATAAATCAAGTCAATAATAATTATATGGCATGTGTCGTACCAGAGGAGGTACGACATCCGCGTGTCAAAGAAAACGTTTTAGACACACATTTCTTAGGTCAAAGTTTAGAATGTGTGTGTTAAAGACACGCGGATGTCGTACCTCCTCTGAATACGTATAATACACACCATAATATGCATATTATCTGGATATTAATTAAGCTCAATGTACAATCATACTGTTGTAATCAACACTTATTGGAACCCTAGTTAGCACCTTTACTATTACATTTTGATGTTGTTAACGTGTGCTGTCCATGTTTTCCCATTGCCCTACTCCATGCGTACGTATTTAAGATGTATACAGGCAATTATTTATTCACTATTCAACTTTTTACTTCATTTACTGCTCATGATCAGTTGTTGTTTTCACTAATATTATAGCTTTCACTGCATGTGAATTAAGTCAATAATTATTGTTGCTGCCTATATAATTATAGCTAGGAGCATGTCTAGTTCCTCCAACAACATATGTCACATTGTGTCTATGGAAATTGGGTTTCCCACTAATTATTGACCGCTAAAGCTATGGTTTGTTTAGTCTCATCCAACCCATTGACAAGGTTAGCGGTTCACACCCGACTATGTACACTTTCTCAGAGTATCGGATGTCTGCATGCATGCATAAAATCCCTGAGATTAACGCCTTTGCAAGTAATTTGAAACTCTAATATTCAATTCCCCTTGCAACGACTACAAAGCTAAATGGTTTATGTAGGAGTGACCGAGGGTAGAGTATATGTCTAGACCTATAATAGTTTATAATATTAGCTGTAGGACTAGTGGTGCCTATAAACTATGCATGCATGCTTTACTTCATGCATGTATAGTGCACGCAATCTACGCATGCATGTAATGACACTCTCTAGATTTTTGCAAGATAAATCACATGATTACTGCATTATAAATATCGCATCGATCCATACAATACAAAAGTTTGACGGCTGTTGTCTATCGAGCTGCATAATTATAGCTGTTGATGTGTACATTTAATCAAAGCAGGTACACACTTGATAGATGCAAATGCAAGTCATGAAAACCATACAGGACACGACAATCATTAGTATCACAGCTCCAGCAGCTGCCAAGCCTCCTATAGTGCTTGGGGACAGACTAAGATGTAGGTCGGGCCTTGGGGTGGTGGTTTCACTATTTACGGCTGCTGCTTCTGTTGCATCTTGATCAGCATCTGCTTCACTTTGTACAGGAGCTGCAGTTGTACTCGTGTCGGTAGAGTTAGTAGCTAATGTTACAGCAGATATAGCACAGAGCCACGTCAATATCCATAGTAAGGTGTAATTGGCCATTCTTGTCTTACTGTGCCATGCAATCTCATCCAGCTAATGTGTGTCATATATACCACCTGGCTTAGCTATAGTACTGTAGTGTGTGGAATGCAAAACAGGAAGTTTGATCAGTCGATCTGCGCGTGGACTCTTATAAAAACATTGATGTCTAAGATTGGAAGGTTGGGTTACAACAAGCTTTTAAGCTCTCACGTCTTAACACACATTAATTACATGCATACGTATGTGTTGGAGGTGTAATTATACATTGAAAGTGAAAACTTCATGTTCATATTTACAGTCTACATAATTAATTTTTGTCACCATAGAAACTGTGGATTCTTTTTGTACTTCTCGTAATCTTGTTTGAGGAAAAATGAAATCTCTGTCTCATTGCCTGTGTGTGTAGGGGGGGGGGGCACAGCAGATGTATACAAGCTTTGCACAATTTTCCATAAGAAATAACAAGACAAGTCATTAATTTATATATGTACGTTGCAACGTGTATCACACACGGCAAGGGGTTGTGACACTAACCTGGAGTAACGATGCAACACTCGTCCCGTATTTTGTGTGTGCGATTGATTGTTATAGGTTAACCTTTGTATGGCACAGTTGCATACTGACTCACGTATGTCGGACTCCAACAGTGTCTTGTCAGGACTTAGTATCCACTCATCATGGTCTAGGTTGATGGCTGTGTCGTTGGTCTGAGGGCGATGAAACGAACATGTATGTGTCCGTAAGCAACTTGTTCACAAGTGCTCACCTTGGCCCCATGAGCATGAGAGTGGATCTTGAGACAATCTGCAAGTGAGGTGTGCATGTGTGTGTGGTGACAAACGTGAAGGTGAGGCCTTGATTAAATGAAAACAAGATTAGACCAACACACTGTGTTACAGCCTGTGACACACCAACCAAATAAATTTCCTGGGGGTGGGGGCATATCCCCAGACGGCCAATATCTAGCTTGCCCCCTATTTGTCTGAAATGTGACTTTTGCCCCCCTCCCCTGTCAATTTTTTTCTGTATGAAGACCTGTCAGCATAAATTAACTATAGAAGCATCACTGATCGCCTAGTGATGGGGTTGTTAAACGTACACTTTTTATTATGCTAAAAGGGTAATCGGGAATCTACAAGTAACAAGGGTCTAGAAACAGTATCGCTGATGGTTGTTAAAAATACAACGTACACTCTCTATTCACCATACTGATGCTTCTTGAAGGAAGGAGGAAGAGACTTGCTCTGTTGGATCTCTGAGCATGGGAAGCAATCATTAAAATAATGCAGGCATTTAGAAGTGTGTAAATGTCCAAGGCTCAACTCAACAACTGTACATACAGCGCAATTTATGCACTACTGTATCCCTCAGGCTCACCGCCAAGTATTCTCTCCATTAGGTCCTTCACCAGCAACGACTGTGGGACACCTCGCAGCACAAGTGTCTGTATTATTTTCATATGAAAATTCTGTATTATAAATTCACGGCAAATGAAAATTCTGTATTTTAAATTTACGGTAAACGTTCATTTTGAAATAGGTAGCTACTACTGTAAGGCGACACGTGACACTGTTTAATAATTATGAAACCAAAAGTTGCTTCTTTTGGAGGTTGAAAAAATTAGAAGACACATATTTAGAGGGTCGAATCTACAATGCCATGTAATTGGAGGTAGCTCCACTTGGTCTACTTGCCTCAATTTCAGGCCGCTTAAACTCTTATATACCTTATAGCAGGTATACTTATAGCACTATTTCGAGGATACAAATGTTTGCAGTTTTCACTAGCATGTACCTGCAAACATTAATACCTAATCGCGTGTATGCGCGCTGCAATAAGGCTGCTATTCCGAATCCGCGAAAACATTCTATAAGGCCACACAAACTTAATCACTTGTTTCTCAGGCCCTCTCGTTTTTTTTTTTTTTACCCCTCATCAGGGTGTCATACAGGGGGAAAGGGGGATATCCCCCCCTAGTTCCAATTCTCCCCCCCTTTCAAGAGTGTCCATAGCTGGGTATTGAAATAACAGTTGACCTTTTTTTAGCAATGGTTACTTCCCCCTCTACTTCAATATCCTGTATGACACCCTGCCTCGTGGATCCTTTTATTTACTCAGCTATAATTATACTTTAATATTCAGGTAATGATCGCCAGGTTTAAAATTAAAAAATTATCATCTCATCACATGATGGCACTTGACCTCGTGCCTTTCCTGACTTGTGCTTGACAGCTGTTTTAAAGCGAAAACGTAAACTACAAGCAGAGTGTGTAGTGTATTTTTCCTATTTTGTATGTACTTTTACCTGACATGTAAGGAGGAGTGGCCAAGATGTGGCCGGAAGTTTTTGATCCACCAAAAATAAAGAAAAAAGCCTCCTCCCCTCTTCGATTTTTGGTAGAATATGCCTGAGAAACAAGTGATTAATTTGTGTGGCCTAAATGGTCATTCCGCAAAATAATTATACCCGCTATGCAGTATTTTAGAATCGAGGCTAAGGTGTGGCTACTTTTTATTACAGGGTGTTAGGGGGAGAATAAAGGCATGCAGAGTTTGTCACCGGCTTAGGGAACCCTGGCCCCCCTGGAAAATGTTAATTAGGTGCGCTTAGGTGAATTTTGGAATTGCATTTACATTCTAGTCATACAACTAGTACCTGAATGCACATTTTAGGGGAAGGGGAACTGTGAGCCAGGGGGGATGCGGTTACCCCTCTTCCCCCTGATTTTAATACCTTCATTTAGGGCGTGACATTAATTGTCTACACAGTTGTCGCTAGTTTTAAAGGTCTGAAAAGTATACTGCCTAAGTTTGCCAGATTTAATATGTGATACACCGGCAAATAATTAATAGCTACGCCTCGTGCAATTAGTATCTTTGCCATTGCTTGTTACTCGTGCTATTAATCCCATAATTATTGCACGAGTAGCCATACTATTGATTGTTAATTGTTTGTGATGCAGTTTTAAGGACATTTTTAGCTGCAGTTTCAGTAAAAAAAATTTTCCGCGGCCGTTATTCGAACGTACGGTCGTCAAGGCTACTAGTAATTGCACGTTGTTAATGACGACGTGCAATTACTGATACACAATTAATCACTGTACGAATCACAGTGAATTATAGGACAACATGTGATTATGATCAAATCAACTACCGTAATATCTCGATTTAAAGCGACACTTTTAATAATTACGCATCTTTTGGAGGTTGAAAAAAAATTAATAAAAAAATTATATTGAAGTCTTGGTGTCGCATATTTATATGGTCGCATCTAATTGGAGGTAGCTTTACAGAGTCTACTTGCCTAACACTGATTTTCCAGTGGGCTACAACCGAGGCTAGGGAGTGGCTACATTTACCTCTATTTAGAACGCAACATTAAAAAATAATTGTCAACGCAGCTGTCGCTACTTTTAGAGGTCAGAAAATTGTTGAAGCTCCTGGGTGTCGCATATTTCGAGGGTCGCCTTAAATCGAGGTCTTAGGGTAGGTCTAGATAGCTAAATCACATTTTAATGGTCGAATAAATTGTGTATTACTCACTTTGATGCTTCTGTATTCAAATGATCGTATCACCCTGATGCAGAGAGTCAATTCTTGGGTAGAATCTCCACAGAACGGTTCATAAGTGGAAGACATTTTTTGTCTGGGAATGATCGGTATTGTATCTGATTGTGCTTCGATGTACAAACTGATTTAATTTAATTAATGATCTTTACCCATGATCACAATAATTATTAGCAGGAGTACATTAATAACTGTATAGTACTCCTGTTATTAGCTAGTAACACTGTACACAAATCCAAAAATACATGAAAGCTATATACAACTGTCAACAATAATCTAGCACTAAATTGGTCAGATCGTATCTAAGATGATGGTAGGGGCAGCTGATCTTCCCGTCTTTCCCTCTCTAGCAAGCGGAACAGTAGTGAGATACCAGTTATGAACAGGATACTTCCTCCTCCAACCAGAAATATTACAGAAAATAACTTCATCGAGCCCAAAATCATCTCATTCTTCGAAATAAGACTTCGTATTGATGAATTCACCTCGACAGGCGTAAAAGACACTTGCCCACTGCTCAAAAGTGACTGACTCTCCAGAACGGCATTTCCATATGCACCAATCGAACTACCAAACACAAGTAGAAATTCTCTAGTAAGGGATCCATTTGGTATCTCCTTTAGCGCCATGTTTGTTGCAAAATCTCCCAGGCTTCTCGAATCAGCTTGTACCTTGTCTTGCCACACTCTCTGCAGCACATGCCGGAATCCACCAGCCTCGTGTGCTCCACGCACTGTGACATGGTTACCACTACCATCAACTAGCTTGAAGGGCACGGAAACATTTAAGTTCTCAATTGTATTCGACATGTCTCTCCATTTTTTCGGTTGTCCCTCTTGCTGGTGTAGGACCTTGGTGTACGTTGTCGTGGTCACCAGTCTAGCCGCCCCCTGTAGTTCTGTTTTCTCTGAGGTTAGGGCTTTATCGAGTTTCTCTACTCTTCCTTGGAGAAGGACTTCAGCGTTTTGGTTCGGGGAGTTCTTTAAGTGGTCCTTTAGTTGCTTGAAATCTTGAAATTGGGGGACATGGTTTAGATAGGATAGGTCTTCTGCTCTCATCTGAGCAAGTTTTCGGAGAATGTAGCCTGCAAATAGAGATGTAGCTCCTAGAACAACACCAATGGCTTGTTGCTCCATGTTGTGTAGCTTTTTGTTGAGCTCAGCATAAAAGACCACGCCTATACCCAATGTTAGGGGCGTGTCATACCTGACGATGCATACCCATTTAGCACGTGGTCGAAAATCAACTCTATCAAGTTAAGTATGTTGGCATCTAAGACATTTGTGAAGAAGACTAAAAAGGGAGCTGTTGTGAAGGTTGTTCGGGAGCACTACCTCAGAGATGATGTGTGGTGTAGTGTGAAGGGATGTACAGCCTGCAAGCAAGGAGAAGGAGCTGTTTTAGAAGCTCATCCTCTGCTAGTCTCTGATCTTTGCCCCGACAGTCATTTCCTACTGCCAGACACAAATGTTGTGCTTCATCAGATAGACTTTTTTGAGGATGCAGCTATCAAGAATGTTATTCTGCTTCAAATTGTCTTGCAAGAGGTAATCTGGCTGTAGAAAAATAGTAGGAAAACTCCAGTACTTATATTGTTACCCCTAGCGCACAGGTGTCTGCTCTAGTTGGTGTATTTGTAAACATATCTGAAGCATGGCTTGTAACTCTTGTGAGCTTTAGCGTTTGCTTAACTCTTTCAAAAAGAAAGTGGTTAGAGTCTGGTCGTATAGTCTGATTAAATCACCTGACTTGTACACACAGCTACCTTACTTTGATTGGTTGTAATGTGGTGATCACCGTTGGTTTTGCCCTTTTTCTCTAAGCCTTGCCAACGTGATGTATTGTTCCTCTTGCATATACGCACATTTTATTTCCATCAAATGTGCGTTTGTTATAGTTTGTTATAATATGAGGAAAGGCTGTAGTTTGCGAGCAGCCAAGTTTTTGTGTGATACAGGGGGAAAGGTTTAACTGGTCTTAATTTGAACCACAGCAATTATTATGTGTACTGTACATTGTCATCTGCCATTTTTCATTTTTATTTGCCTAGGTGAAAAACCAGAACTTGAGTGCCTACAAACGAATCAGAGATCTTATTAGCAATACTTCCAAGCGTTTCTATGTTTTTGCAAACGAGCATCACAACGAAACATTCACGAAACGAGACGGTAGTGAAAGTTCTAACGATCGAAATGACAGAGCTATTCGAGTATCCACCAATTGGTACAATGAACACTTGAAAAAGAATCTCAAAAGCCCACCAAAAGTCGTGCTTCTGACAAACGATAGAGAAAATTTAGAGAAAGCCAAATCGGAAGGTCTTGAAGTGTACACTATCCACGACTATGCTAACTCGCTGACTGAACATCCCTCACTCGTCGATCGACTTGCAACAAGCACGTTCGAAAACGGTATGAAATCAAAAGAGAAATTGATATTTCCCGAACACCTGCCATTATCCGCAATCCAAACGGGACTGAAAAGTGGCAAGTATCATCAGGGAGTGTTCCACGGCTCTAGGGAAAACTATCTGGAGGGTTCAGTTGGTGTTGCATCCATGGAGAAGTTTGTATTGATTCAAGGTCTTGAAAATCTCAATAGATCTGTAGACGAAGATTTAGTGGCAATTGAAATATTCCCTAAAGAGAAATGGTCCTCCCCTTCAGGCTATGTGATGAAAGATGCTGACAGTGGTCAACAATCAAAAGAAAACGAGGAAATGGACATTGATTTGCCGAGTTCTAGAGCCAAGATGGACGAAACGCTTCTTCAGCCAACTGGGAGAGTGGTGGGTGTCATAAAACGAAACTGGCGCCAGTATTGTGGCACTATCCTGCCCCTCACCCACTCTTCAATGAGCAGCACTCGAATGCATACGTTCATCCCTGCCGATCGTCGAATACCGAGAGTTCGTCTCGAGACTAGACAAGCTCAGAATCTCATCGGAAAAAGAATTATTGTGAGTATCGATTCGTGGCCTCGTACCTCCAGGTTCCCCCGTGGCCATTATGTGAGGGAGCTTGGTGAAATTGGAGACAAAGATACGGAGAATGAAGTATTACTGATTGAGCACGATGTCCCCCACTTATCCTTCTCACAAACTGTGCTCGCTGATTTACCACAGCTGCCCTGGTCCATCTCGACCAAAGATCTCGAAGTTCGTGAGGATTTAAGGCACCTAGACATCTGTAGTGTGGACCCACCTGGTTGTACTGATATAGATGATGCCCTTCACTGTATGGAACTTGACAATGGAAATTTTGAAGTGGGTGTGCATATTGCTGACGTTTCACATTTTATTCGACCCGGAACGGCTTTGGACAAAGAGGCAGAAAATCGTGGAACAACTGTCTACCTTACGGATAAACGTATCGATATGGTACCCGATCTACTCAGTTCTAACCTTTGCTCATTACGGGGTGGTGAAGAAAGGTTTGCATTCTCAACGATATGGGAGTTGACATCGGATGCAAAGATTGTTTCAAATAAGTTCACCAAGAGTGTGATTCGATCGAGAGCTGCTTTGACGTACTCCGAAGCTCAGATGCGTATTGATGACACGCGCTTAGTAGACCCCGTCACAGAAAGTCTTCGTCGGCTGAACGCTCTGGCCAAGATATTGAAACAAGAACGCTTAGAGGCTGGAGCTCTCACGCTAGCATCTCCTGAAATCCGATTTGAAGTAGACAGTGAAACTCACGACCCGATCGATCTTCAGACTAAAGAATTGAGAGATACAAATTCGCTTGTTGAAGAGTTTATGTTGCTGGCTAATATCACAGTGGCTAAGCATATTCACGAGGCCTTTCCTAACTGTGCAGTCCTAAGAAGACACCCTTCCCCTCCCCTTTCAAACTACGATATACTTATCAAGGCTGGCAAATCAAAGGGTGTGGATATTGCCGTTGAAACCGCTAAAGCTCTAGCAACTTCGCTTGACAAAGCTACACTTCCTGAAGAGCCTTATTTCAATACGATGCTACGAATTATGACCACACGTTGCATGATGCAAGCACTCTACTTCTGCTCTGGCACACTACCGGAAGAAGAATACCACCATTATGGCCTGGCTTCTCCGATCTATACACATTTCACCTCCCCTATTCGTAGGTATTCAGACCTGTTAGTGCATCGGCTGCTAGCTACTTCGATTCACGTCGATTCCACTTACCCCGAGCTACTTGAGAAGCATAAAGTACAACAAGTGTGTAGCCATCTCAACCATAGACACAAGAATGCTCAGTATGCGGCCAGAGCCTCTGTGAATCTGCACACACACCTATTTTTCAAGAACAAAACGACTATCGAAGAAGCTTTCGTACTTTTTGTACGGCACAACGCTCTACACTTGCTCATTCCAAAGTACGGACTCGAATCTCCTCTCTTTTTTGACGATAAGTCTGCTGATGGGGGAAAGCTAGCAATGGAATCAGACGATTCAGAGCCCTCTCTGACAGTTGAAGGGGTGAAGTTTAGGCTGTTTGATCGTCTCGTTGTTCGAGTCACCGTGCAAAAATCAAGTATTCAACAATCGAAACTATGTCTGAGTCTCATTACACCCAAGATTCCTGGATTTAGTTTGGAGGACAATGATGCATCACCACCACCTGCCAAAAAGAGTAAAACTGACTGAAACTAATTATTGTATATGTATAAAGTATAAATTTATAGCTATGTTGTTTGTACACCACTTTTTGTGCGATTGAATTTTTAGTCAATTTTCGTGGTTGGCGTTCGCCCACGCAATCAATCACACTCAGTTTCCATAGTGATGTGGGAATCTAATAACGTCCGCTAGCTTCAAACCGTCAAGAGAACCATAACTGTCACAATAGGTGCAAATTAGCTTCAGCTGTTGCGTTTAGCTCTGTGCAAGTAGATTGGCATCCTAAGCAAGACAAGGCAACCCTACCTGCTGGTCCCAGATAGTTGGTGCACAGTTGAAAATGCCAAGAACTCCCAAGACAGTCAGTTTCAGCCTACCTGGAACCTCCAGTTCTCGACCCATTGCCCCAAGTCCTGTACACCCTCAACCACCCCTTACAACCACAACCACCACCATTGTCGCAACTCATCAGGAAGACGATCGAAGGTCCCTATCCCCCGCTCCTGACCTCGTAGCCGATATTATCAATAGACCAAAAACTGTATACCCTGCTAAGATTCATGACCAACAGCAGCCTGAATCTCCAAGCTCAAATGATGCCAGAAGCTCACCAAATAACCAGAGACCAACGTCAAGACCCAGCTCAGAATTGGGCCACAAATCCAAGAAATCACCTGTACCATCGTATGCTCGTATCGCCCATCGAAGTCCCTCCAGTGCCAGTAGTATGAGAGGCAGGAGTCCAGTATTACAATATCATGAGAGGCTAGTTTCACCAGCAAGTGTTGCCAAAGATGTTCGCGAGAAGACCAACAGAGGAGCACACCAACATGTCAGATCGATGAAGCAAGATGTGTCACAATTGAGAGAACATTTGCTCAAAGTTGAGGAAGAGATCAAGAATTTGAATCGTGGACGGAGGACTCTAGAGATGTCTGTGCTGGACCTAAGGAAATCTCTGTCTGTCAATCAGCAGTCTATCAGTACGCAGCAGAAGAAAAGTAGTCGTGGAGAAGAAGTGAGTTAACCCTACCATAGAAACTGCATTATTAGAGCTTACTCGATTATAAGCGTATCTTCACTTTAAGCACATGTTCAACTATAAGTTTGTTGTACTCGAATTGAATCGCTTTTCCAATTATGCGAAGGAGGTTAGTGTTAGCTAATTTCATTTTATCAATGAGCTAGCTAGCTTGCACAGGGCATGGCAGCTGTATAGCTGGTGATATTCATCTGGAAGGACTCTTTGGGTCCACTGTTACCTTGTTTGATCGCTGGGAGAATAATTATGAGTAAACTTGGACCTTTTTGTTCCAGTTCTTGGTCAATATTATAATGTCTGTAACGTATGGTATTGTATGATATAGTGCTGTTTGCTTGCCTAGCTTGCTCACTTTCTAGCTAGCTACATAATTGTCACAGAGACATTGACTGCATTATAAGCACATTCTCGAATATAAGCGTATAGAGCTCTGCACGAACGCATGTACGCTAATAATCCAGTTTCTACGATATTTATGTACAACTGTGCTTATAATTATTGCCACTGCTATTGTAAACATTAGGTGAGCCTATTTTTTACTGCAACTATATATACCTTCATGTATGATTTTGTACTAGATCTACTGTAGTTTTCACAATTATACTACATGTAGAAGATTTTGCGGGTAAAAAACCTTTACGAATAAGTCAAATCAGAAGAAAATTTGACCCTTTGCGATCTAGCGTTCTGGCAAGGATCGTGTGTATTTACTAGGTTTGCGATTTTATTATTACAAATTGATCAACCCTCACAAAGTTAAGTTCGCAAAGTTCGCATTGTATTTACTTCCAAATTGTGCAGCAAGAAAGTTTTGAAATGTTACAGGAGTATGTTTGATGCTCACAAAACACTCTAGTACGGGTATATACAATATACCAATTCTAAGTAAACTAGTTTGTTGATCTTTACCAAGCTTTAAGTTCTGAGAATTATGGCCTTTATAACCTATGGCTATAAGCACGTGTCTATAAGGTACGTTATATCCTGAGCCCTGTATATAATTATTATTTGGCAGGTCAGCTCGCAGACTTGAGGTATTAGAGCAATCTGGCCAGCTAAAAGCTTTTACCAGTAGAGTACCGTTGTTGACCCACTAGTGACTGTTGTACATTTAATACATTCTTTCCTGTAGGATGCCTCTATCAAGTTGTTGCGAGAAGAGTCTCGAGTGTTGTCCAAGGGCAAACGGAGTATAGAGCAGCACTTGCAAGTGGTGAAGGCACACCTGCTAGTACTGGACACCACACGTCGCAACATCAAGACCACCGTTGCCTCTCTCTCATCCTCACTAGATCTGGATGCTCAGAACTTTAAGGTAAAATGCATAATTATCTGTTAGTGTTTTACCTGTCCTAAACCACTAATGAAAGCACCACGGGTGCTGATGCCTCGGTGGATGTGTCAAAGCTATGCCAGTGAAACTTAAAGAGTGGGAAATGATCGAGATTGTTGCTAAAAACGACTAAAGTACAAAGTCTATGGCTACTGCATCTGTAGAGCCTTGCAGCTCAGCCTCTATTCTCACTCTTGCAGCTACCAATAGCTAGCGTTCTATTGCAGAGCTAACTACTAAGTAGAGTAGCAACACTCTGTGGAGAAGTTTTGCTACACACTCTTCTGAAAAGGCATTCCAAGTAAGCAATACTAGGCATAACTCGAAAACGAAGCATTATTTTGCAAATCTACTAATTAAAACATGACTAGAAGCCTGTAGAAGCTTTTACTCATTGATCCTCTACACAGACAGACACACAAACATGCTACAGTATACCTCGCTTGCACATGCGACTGAGGCATAACAAGTGAAGAATTGCTAACTGTAATATAAAGGCGAGGCACCTAGGTTCAAATGAATTGTACAAAACAACCCCTAAAACAGACATCACTTTGTTCTCCAACTGGGTTCCATGCATTCTTTCCAGAGCCTATACATTGTTACCTTCAATTGTCAATTGCCCAAATCAATTCGTAAATTATACAATGATGCTTTTTTGGTGTTCACTACAGGTGTACTATGATCATAGTAGGATAGTGCACTCAGATCACACCTCACGACAAAAGCAGTATCAGTCAAGATCTCCTGGAGATGAAGCAGGTATTGTAACTCCATTGTCACATACAATGTAACTTTCAGTTGTTGTACCTTTACCTTATATGGTGGTTTCCTGGTTCCCTGACATAACTCAGACTTGATGTCTGGGTATTTGTCCTTATGAATTAGGGAAACCTCTCGTAACAGTCACCTAGCTCTGACTAAAGGCCAGACCACCCAGGTTCCAATGATTTTTTTGCACTTTGTACTAAATAAGTACATGTAACAACCAAAACTTTGGTATAATGAGGGTTACACTTAAATCAAATCTTGGCTATCTCCATATCCTACATACATAGTATACAATATACATCCTACAGGTAGACTATGCTCCATGGCTATTGAGGTGGTGTGTGGGTCAAAAGCCATTCGAGCTGAGGTCAAGAGCAGAGTGGTGTCAGTACAGGCCAGCAAAACAGAGACCCACAAGAAAACCTCTGATGCGCTCTCCAGGAATATGCAGGAGGCCAAATCTAAAAAGGTGCATTCACCATCAATATTATGTTTGTCTGTGTGGGTTAAATTCCACAATTAGCATAGTAGTTCCACAAAATCCTAGTGTGCAAGTGGTATAACAAGGGCGTGAAGGAAAAGAGGGAACAGCTTGCGAGCAAAAACTAAAGTGGGCAGTGGAAAAAACATTTGCTCGCATGTAGGGTTGATAGTCTGTTGCATGTCCTCTTCTCCTTTATACCACTTGTTGTACCCTATTTCCACACATAGTACTAGCACAATTTATTTACTAGCACGCAGTAGAGCCCCTTTAATCTGGCCTATCACAGTTGTCCTTTTTCAGAGGGGGTGGCCGTTCGGCAACTGTAAATTCCTCGGCAGTCCGTTCGCCATGATTGTTTTAACACTTTATTCAACATACTTTATAAAGCTTGAGTAATTCATTAACTACATCTGTTCAAATACTGTACAGAGAGACATGATATTGGAGAGAGGTCAAGTGCGTCTGGCCCAAAATTCTACACTCCACCGACAACACGAAGAGGAGATTGCCCTCGGCATTGCACTGGGACCAGTCTCAGACAAGCACTGGTACACCCATAATAATTATAGTTATTCTAGTGGTTGTGTATTACGATTATTAGATGGGTCAGCCATGATTTCACTAGTCTCCTTAGATATACCATTAAACTGTAGAGTACCTCGTTTTGGGGCTTTTCCCAATTATGTGTAGGGTTTCTATATTCTCACTTTCCCTAGTGTACATGTATCCATTCAGCCAAGAGTTCATTGAACTCTTGATTCAGCTTATAGCACTTATAGTATATAACTGGCTTCCACTAGGTCATAATTATTGTGGTTGCCTTAGGAGTGCACTCTTGTGTATCCTCAGATGGTCCATTTCCTGAATGAAATTTCCCCCATTACCATGTGTGTACACTGGAGTGGCACACCCACAGTTGGTATCATGAGACCCTTTCTTAGCTATTCCCTTGGCTTTTTTCAGTCTTTAGGGAATTAGATATGATTATAATTTTGTATGTATTGGGCAATGAAAGTGCTTATCGTTGTTTATTCAGATTGGTTGCTGTGGTATCCATGTTCTATGATAAAGTATCAAATTCCAGCACCAAAATTAGATAACAAATCTTTTTACCCTATTACATCATTCTGGTACGTAGCTTTATTTGTTTATTTATAGATGTGTGTAATGCATGCACTTACACATGCTTATCCTTTTATCTTTGATACGTGTACAGTACTACTTATAATACGGTGTACACTGCACCCCCCCTTATAATGTTGGTGCATGAACTTATAAACACCATTCTCCAGAATACACGTCCATATACATGTATCACCCTGCTCCCCTGCAGGTCAGTGTCTGAGAAGGTGGAGCGACCACTCTCCCAGATGAGACCAGGCTCTGCCGCCGAGGAGAGAGAGAACTTCAGACAAACAAAACGAAAGCTCACAAGGTCAGCATGAGCCATGCTATGTTTAGGTGCATTACAATTAGTGTGTGTAGTCACATGTCATCTGGCTGTAAACACTAATTGAGTCAACATACTAGTTGAATAAGGTATGTTACTAAGGGATACAGTAGAGATGCACGGCACTGTACTGTAACATTTACACTGGCCTCACTGGCCTCACCATCGGTGAATGTCAAAATTAATATAGAAGTGCTATAAATTATACATGTACATGTACAGGTTGAAGCAGATGCTACAAACATACTTACTAGAGTGATCACAGTAGACACAGTTCACTGATTCGAGTATTGTCTATTCCCATGCACAGACAATTGTCTGCGTCGAGTGAGCGAGCCTCTCTGGTGAGCTCCACTGACAAAAGACTGGCCAATCAGCTGAGAGAGGGCTCACAGAGTGTTTTCCTTGACTCTCAGACCCTCAGAGTTAGGAGAATGTCCCTCGATAACAGGTGCATTATGCTTAATTGCTATTTATGTATTTAAATATGTGGATGTACATGCAGTAATAATTATTCATGTAGGTTTTGTTACTGCACATGTCCCACAAGTATTGGCACTTGTTTTGTTTCACAGGGATGAGTATATTTAATGGCGCCATGTTTCTAAAATTGCAGGTTTGGTGCAGTGACCTCTTTGGCTTAACTGTGAACATTCTTACAAACTCGTGTATAATTATTTGCACATCAACTGCTTATACATGTAGTTGCATATACTTTATGTCATTGTTGATGTTATTATTAAAAATTATGTCATTTCTAGGGGACTTTCAATTGTGACGTTTTATTGTGGGAGATTCCCTATTTGTAGCTAGCTGTACATATACATGTAATAGTTTTTGGTGTTCATTTTTACAAAGTAGCTAAGCTCGCAAGGTCACCGCACACAGTTTACTGTCTAGATCTCATTTCCAGGAACTTACAATGGACGAACACGAAGGTGTTTTACGACTGAACGTTGAATACAGAGTCTTTCAACAAATGTACAGCACTTTGCACACTGGTATTCAAGCTGGTCTGTCGGATGTTGTCAATGAAGTATTCGCTAAAGGACTCATCTCTCCACACACTAAGAGTGTAGCTGATAACGTAGGCATTGGGGAACCTTCTCGAGCATCTATACTGCTGAACTCGATGCTGCAAAGGACCAAAACATGTCCTAAGACATTTATCTTTTTTGCAGAAGCACTGGACTCCATAACCTCATTTCAGTATCTTTCGATGGACATGAGGAGTAACTTTACAGCACTTGAAGAACAAGATGCCGAAAGAGAGAGGGAATTTCAAAAAAAGGTGAACGTTGCCGTTGAAAATAACCCCTCGCTTGTTATTAGACACTAGACGACTAGATGGATAAGATCTACGTGGGATCATAGATTTCCTACTGTATCTATGCCTGTGGTGGGAAGTACATGGGAAAGTGGCTTAGAGGAGGTATACTAGGGACTTAGTATACCGTATTACTAGAATGTTTTGCGAGCATCGAACTTTGTGATGGTCGATCAATTCGCAACAATAAAATCCGCAAAACCTAAATTATTACACGCGATCCTTGCCAGAACGCAATAATTAGATCGCAAAGGGTCAAATTTTCTGCTAATTTGGCTCATTCGCAAAGGTTTTTCACCCGCAAAATATTCTAGTAGTACGGTATCTAGTAGACTCGCAAGCCACTCCCTTTTCTCTGATTGGACGGGGGCGGGAGAAAAGGGACTGGTGACTCTGGGCTACAGCTTGTGTAAATCAGGAATGCTATTAAATATTAATGTCACGTGCAAATTATCCAATTTATTCTGATGCGTCAAAAGCTAAAGACACACAGAAGACAAGTATACAGATCTATCTAGCCAGCCTTTTGATTTTATAGATCCTTGTACCAGTGTCTGTTGTGCCACAACTTGTGGATTAGCATGGAACAGCTGATGAACGTAGAAATCTTGGCAGTCCTTCTTTGAACCGAGGAGTGGCAGCGATTTAAGACAGCTTGTACAAGTCTGACTACTCTCAATTCAACTGCTGCCGTCTGCCATTATCTGTCTTGTATTGTACAGGTTATTAAAAGCTTTAGGCAACCAATGACTTTCGGCTGCCAGTTCTCATCACGTAAAACTAAAACAAGCTAATCTCTGCTGGTGTCTTAGATGACTATATCCTAGCTGAATGCCTGATGATGTTATTACTCCATCATCTTCTCTTTTCTAGCACTAGCATCCATTCTTAAACTGTAGCTAAGAAGCCCGCGATCACTTTTGCAGGCTACGCAATTCTACTTAACCTCACGCAATTTTTGGATCACGTGGAAAAATCAATGAATAATCTCTACCCAAATTCTGGTAGAGACACAAAATGTGTCCCAGAGTCACCAGTCCCTTTTCTCCCGCCCCCGTCCAATCAGAGAAAAGGGAGTGGCTTGCGAGTCTAGGTATCTAGTACCTGTAACTTACTTAGCATCCCATTGTCAAGCAAAGTACTTGTATGTAGTCAAGGTTTGCGCATGCGCACTAGTATCTAGACACTGTTTATCGACCAGTGTCCATGTGATTTTGAAGCCCTCAGCCACTTGTAGTACCCTCGCTACGCTCGGGATACTAAATCAGTGCCTTTGGGCTTCTAAATCCCATCATAGATACAGGAAGAAAGGGATTGGCAACAAAAGCGCCTCGAATAGCCATCCGTGTTTCCCAATCGAGGCTGCCTACTTCAACATTGGAAAAAATAGCAAAGAGACAAACGATTGTCTTACTTGTCAGTATAAGAATTTTGCTGCTCAATTCAATTTGCACATGCTTCACAGTACACTACTTAGTAGGCAGATCTAGCTATTTATAGTAGCAGGAGGTATGCTACTTCACAACAATCGAAATCATGCTTTTGTCATCCCTCTCTTCCTGTATTATGATCCCTTAGTGCTGATCACATGATCTCCAGCCAATCAGCTTATCTGAAAGCAGTCAGGTGACCATGGATTAAATAACTTAATCCACACTTACGTGTGCTTTAAGTTGGTTAAGTGTGCTTTAAGTTGGTTTGTTAATGCACACTTTTTATCAAACAACCATAATACAAGCAGATTGAATCTGAATGTCATCATAATTATAATAATAATACAAGCAGATTGAATATGTACACAAGCAAAGCTGAAAAGTATTAGAAAGTTGAATGTTATTGTTTCGACTTGTTTCATGTGTACCAAATTGCTGACTTGATCATAGCATCGTTTTTTCGTCTGAAGAAATAGGCTCAGCTTGCTTCGAAGATGTACATACCTGTACCTAAGCCAGATCCATATAATCGTTTCATCAAAGGTGCTTCGAATATCATAGCTTTCCAAAAGAGCAAACCAGATACTCATTGCCATATAGTTTGCGCACAAAGTTTCCCATCCAGTAAGCCAGATCAGCTGGAGGCATATCCAGTAGTGGGATCGGGACTGTTGGTCAGCAGGAGAAATAAGTCGAGAACATGCCCAGTCAGTCCAGATAGCTTTAGATCGTATCTCCTTCTCCTTTGCATCAGTTACTGGGTCTACAAACCTACTAAAACTTGCTATTACGTCTAGCTAGCTAGCTAGCCACCAGCAACTGATTTAAAATGTAGCTAGATCTAGCTGCCACGAGGCTAGAGCTCACGTGACAGCACTAAATCCTTTAGAACACACCTAGCTAAGTCACGTGTTTTAATCTGGTGCACTCGGATGGCCTCTCGGTTACGTAATGCACTCGGCTGCGCCTCGAGCACCACGTTAACCTCGAGGCCATCCTCGGCACGCAGATTAAAACACTTAATCTTGGCTAGGTGTGTTCTAAATAATACATAGATACCTCCGAAACAGTGTCTATCTATTAGTATATTCTATAATGTGTCTAAGCCAAAATAAAATTAATATGCATGCGTATCGCATGTGCATACAGTGTCAAAAGCTATCAGTCTGTCCTATTAAAGACCCCCAAGTTTTTCAGTATTGCAAGACAAGACACAAGTATCATAATGATGACACTCAAAACTCAACATTTACTGTACCAGATTGTAGTGAAGGGTGATTTTTTTCTGGATTTATAAAGCTCATGACACACATACCATTGACCTTGACCTAGAACTTGTTACTAGGAGATAAATTACCATGTATTGACTCAGCAAGTTATAGATCCTTAGGGTGAACATCTTCCACACAGTTAGCTCATTCTGAATAATAGTCTCTGTGGTTGGTGGATCTCATGGCTGCATATCTCCAGATGTGAAAGGAATCACCTAAAGTATCAACTAGTATGCTTTGAAGCCAGCTAGAAGGCTTGCGGTCATTCATGATGTGTTCTATGCTATTGCCAAGTTGTGTATTAATGTCAAACTTTGTGCAACTGCTTTGTAACTCTGTACATTTGTATGGCATGAATATGTTGCTATTTAGATCGTTTAACCAATTTTTAGCTTGCTATGTCGGTGAACAGCTTGCTCAAAAAGTTGAACTTTCCGCAATCATTTACACATTGTAAATTTATGCTAGTTTGACCCAAATTCGTGTTTATCGTATGTTAAACTGTCATAATTATTTCAACTTAGATAGCTCTTATTTTTATTCATGAGGCAACTTGTAGCATTTTCTTCTTACAGCATTTAGGGTTTTAGGGCAGACTGTATGTTATTGTTAATTAATAAGCTACTTCTTTTTAGTTACGCCCTCGTGCTTCAGTGCAATATATTCCATACATCCCTTGTGCCCGTGTTATAACTAGTTTATATCTTGAGGGCATAGCAACATAACACTGTCTTAGTAACACAATATAAACTGCACAAAAAGATGACAAAGACAACTCTAGACACAGCTCCATCTCTTCTCTCTTCTAGACGCCAGTATATGCAGCGTATTAGATTGGCATGACCGACGAATGGCTTGACACAAAATCCAACGCTGAAAGCACTGCAAAACAGCCCCACCCCACTACTGCTGCAAAGAAACAGCCCCACCCCACTTACTGCATGCTGCGAAGAAACAGCCCCACCCCACTACTCTCGATCTCAGTGTAACTTCTGCTCAACAGCCCTCCGCGGTCAAGCCAAGAAGCTCGCCTCTACACTGCTGCAAAACAGCTCAAGCCCCAGTAAAAAGAGCCGCTTCTAGTGCTATGGTGAAACAGAATTGGCATGCATCACGAGGTCGAGAACTAGGTCCAGGAACACAGCATATAGATAGTAGTATCTATAAACACAGACTCTTCCACAAAATGAACCTTGAACAATTTTAAAACATGCATGGTATAAGGTTGCAAAGAAGAAGCTCCAGAGTCCAGTCCAGCAGTGCTGAACATTCCTGCATGGCTATACTTTGATACTTGTTATTTCTCATGATAATTAATTGTCTGTCTAATGTGCCAGAGGGGCGTTTTGTGGTTAGTGCATTATGACTTTGCGGTCAGTGCAATATGACTTTCAGCAGTGCATTATGCTGCATATTGCACTTGGCAACAACATAGCAACAGGATATAATCTACAATATCATTTACATTTATTGTGGGCCACTGGCTATTTTAATTCTTATATACAGGCTAAATTACAAGAGATGAAGAGGCAGGAATTACAACTCCAGATTGTGCAGAAGCCCAAGCGCTTATCTGTAGAGCCAGTGCATGTGGCAGAACCAGACTCCCACACCTCTCCCGGTCTCAGTGTCAGCAATATGCATAGGATTGACAGGCCACGCCCCCCATCTCCCATGGTTTATGTAGGGTTGGTGAACAAAGCCGCGACACAACTGTCGGAGGACACACCTCTAACACAAGATGAGATTGATGCTCTACAGAAGCTTATCGAGGGGACAGGAGTGAACATTGATGACATCATTGCTACTGGTCAAGGCATCACTCTTGAAGAAGCTCAACAAATGCTTGCTGAGAAAGGATATGCTGAGGACGCAGGGAATCTCAAGACAAGGCTACAAGAAAGTACGTATCTAGTATTCCATGTCTAAATTGCCTGAGGGTTGTATGCCATTCACTTAATTTAAGTACCGTATAGCGCGAAATTTCCAAGACGCGAAATTTTCGCTGTTTATAGAGATTGATCAGAAACTCTCCACAAAAATTAGGTCCACTTAGCTACATCATTTGGCCAAAATCAACAAAAATAATGCTTTTAGAGGCACTTCCACGAAAATAAGTGCCTCAAACAATTTGTGTGTGTAGGGTTTTGATTCGTGGATTTACAAACTATAATTTTAACTACAAGAGTCCGAAAAAGAACTGCAAACTGTACTGCCAGAAGTTGCAGCAGCCATTGCGAACTTTAACCTAGCTATTGCAGATACACCCTTTTTTCTGCGCATGGAATTGCCTCTTCTATACTTTTGAGAAAGCAAAACATATTAGCATAGCCAGGAGCACATTACAGAAGGAGCGTCTTACCTCGGGAATCGCATCTCGTGCAAGTTTGCAAAGCATGACCTTGTATGCAAAACCGCTAAGTGGGTGATAATCATCTGTGGGCGAGTGCTAGTTGAGCTGACGGTGCACTTTTACCATGCAAGCATAGGTCAATAAAAATGAAAACTACAGCTAGCTAGCTAGCTATAGGCCTGGTAGTAAGGCTCTAGATCCCTCTTCTAAGAACCCCAGTAAGACTCCCTACTGCAAAAACAAAACACCTAGTATGTGTTAGTCTAGGTCTAGCAAACTTTCTCTTCACAAAGTAATTGATATATATATGCTCTTCTTTTAGAATTTTCTATACCTCACCGATGACAGTCTCTTCCATGATGTGTACCAACATCCATCAAAGACCTAGCTATTCATTTTAGCTCTTTCTGGCTCAACCTAGCTCTCCTACTGCTGCACTACATACAAAATCTGTTCGTAATGATATTCACAGGCTGACTGCAGTCTGTAATTTATGTACACAGTACTTTCACACTTTTCATATAAGGCAATGCGGCGTTTAGGAAAACACACGAGATGCGATTTCCGAACTCATGCACAGTTATACGCTCCTTCTGTACTTTGCTCCTGGCATAGCCAGGGCATCATACAGGATTTTAAAGTAGAGAGGGAAATAAGAAAAGTAACCAGAACATTTTGCTAAAAAAAGGGTCAACTGTTATTTCAATACCCTGTTATAATAGGACACTCAGTCATACAATTAGTACCTGAATGCAAAAAATGGGGGGGAAATTGGAGCTGGGGGGGTATCCCCCCTTTCCCCCCCTGTATGACACCCTGATAGCGCACATTCATTGCATTAATTTTTTTTCATAGTTGCTAAAGAGCAGCAGCGATATCTCGAGATACTCAAGGATTTAATGACAGCTGCTGGCACCATCGACCTTCGCTACTTGAAACTGTTTCTTGTTGGCCCACCTTATGTGGGCAAGACGACCACTCTAAGCCGTCTCCTAAAAACATTTGAGAATATTCATTCAGCAGGAGACAAATCAAACATTCAAAGTACGCTACTCGCTAACTGTATTCAAGCGTTTGCTTTTGTTGGTGACGACACAGCTGAGTGGCTATCTTCCAATAACGTCGACAATGAAGCCCAACTTTTGTTCAACTATTTGTGTGGACCGCTGGACACACCCCTCAGTGAACAACTAAGTGAAGAACACACTACTCCACCCAAACCTTCCAGAGAACAGTCACATGTTCAACAAGATGAATCCCACAAGCTCATTTCTGTAGAGAACGTTGTTTCACAAGTTGATAAACTCGATACTTCAGATGGAGAAACAAAGACTTGCAAAAATCAAAGAATTAATGATGGTATCAGTCGATTCCAAAAATTGATCAAAAGTGGAGACTATTCTACCCTTTTCAAGGCTTTGGGCACATTTTTAAATATTAATGATATCGGAGGTCAGCCAGGCTTTTTAGAAATGCTCCCAGCTCTGAGCACTGGTCCTGCCATGTATCTCGTCTTCTTAGACTTGAGCAAAGAGCTAAACGAGCCGTACAAAATCCATTTTAGTCGCAAAGGCAAAAAAATCACTCCCTATGACGCTATACATACAGTCAAAGAAACAGTGTCTCAAATCCTTTCTTCCATCAGTAGCATACATAGTAACCCTCAGGTGACCTGTTCATTCAAGACCGATAAAGTTGATGGATTTAGCGAGAAGCTTAAATTATTCCAACAAGTTAGTCCCTTGGCTGCGCTGATAGGCACTCACAAAGATAAGCTGGAGCATCCAGAGAAGGAAATCAAAAAAAAAAGCAAAGATTTAAATGACATTGTAAAAGAACAGTTTGATAAAATAATGATTAGTCCTGACGCTACTGATTCAAATCTATTTACCGTAGACAACTACCATGGAACTGAGCAGTCGGACATAGGCCCACTTCGTAAAGTGTTAAGTGAAATCTTTCAAACACGCTTCAAGAATGCTTCGTTGCCGATTAGACCAAAATGGCTTTTATTTGGACTCATTCTCCGAAGGGAATACAAGATTGCCAGTATTGAAGATTGTTTAGAGTTAGGGAAGAAACTTGAAATGGATGAAAATGAAACGACATTTTGTCTGCGGTATCTTCATGACTGCGTTGGCACTATCATGCATTACACAAGCGTTTTGAATGATAAGAAAAACTGGCTGAAGAATCATGTAATCTGCTCCCTTCAAGTTCTTTTCGATAGCATCAGTGAGCTGATTCTACCTTCTTTGTGTGTGCTTCGTTTTGGAGGTGCTTTCACTGAGGATGAAAAAAAACTGTTTAGAAAGGGGCAATATTCAGCTAAAACTATCGAAATGTATTGCAAAAAGTCAGGAAATAATGAACTTATCCCAACCAAGAATCTTATATCACTTCTTCAACATCTTAACCTTCTCTCTGAAATCATTCACAAAGATGTTAATGACCCAAGCAAGTGTCGAATCACCTATTTTATGTCGGCTATCTTAGAGTGTGCTTCACAAGACGAGCTGACCAACCCACCTCCACCAGACGCCAACAACCCAGAGCCACTGCTCATCACATTCAGCTGTGGTTACGTTCCAACAGGAGTTTTTTGTGTTCTGATCACTCGACTAGTTTCCCAAGGCCCTCATGGAATCCTTGGATTTACTTGGGAGTTTGTGGAAGATGGTGTCAAGCGAAATTGTGTATCTTTTCTCGTCGCCAAAACAAACAAGGTGACTCTACTAGCACACGATCAATGCTACGAAATTCGAGTTGTCTGCAATCCTGGTGGTCGCATGTCTCTTCATGACCTTTGCACTTATGTTCTCTCAGTGATGCTCTACACTCTCAAAAGCCTTTACCCACACTTGGTTCCTCAAATTGCGTTCCAATGTCCCTGCCCTGATCACAAGTCCAGCCGAGATAATTTGTGCGCTCTTACCGAAGATTTCTGGGTACAGTTTCTTTGTGGTAGTAATCCAGTGACACCAACGAAAGACCAACAAGTTTGGTTGGGTAAGGTAGGTTATTTATATTTAAATGTTTTGTGTTTTATATTTCATTCGTGCAGACTGTCTCCATTGGTCAGAGTGCTAGCTTGGAAGTTTTCCGGTTCATAAAGGGACAGTCTCTGAAGACATTCTCTTTCAATTGGAGCAAAGTGGGAGATGACGACACACAGCTTTCAACTCATCACCGTAAGCTCACCTTCCAGAGTGTGAGTGAGGAGGACCTGGACTACTACCAGTGTGAGGTGAAGGAGGCTGGGAAAGTGGTCCTCACTGTCTATAGAGCTCTCTACAAAGATACACTCAGTAAGTTCTGTACGTACATGTGTCGACCTTCTGCTTATGTGCTTCTTACCAATCACTTACGTATAATTATTATAACTATAACGCTTACATTTTCGCATTACATCCTTCATCAGTGAGTGAATCATTGCTAGGAGAATGCTCAGGAGCAGCTGATCAGAAGAGAAGACTGTCAGCTGGGGAGACGTCCAGTGCAAAACGCCCACAGTCAATATCTCCTCAAGGTGTTATTAGGTGCCCTCCATGATCATTAGCAGTATTTGAATGGAACCAAAACCATACCAAGTTTGTACCCTATTCCTAGAGTCTTACTATTCACTGTGTGTGTCTATAACCCCTAGCTTTCTACTTTAGTGACTATTGTTCCTGGTAGGGGATCACTTTGATCAGCTTATTATTGCATCATTAGTGAGTGACTCATTGCTATAGGAGAATACTCAGGAGCAGCTGGTCAGAAGACAGCTGGGGAGACATCCAGTGCAAAACGCACACGGTCAATATCTTCTCAAGGTGTGTTGTTCAGTGTTCTGATTATTGAATAGAACCAAACCTTACCTGGAGTTTACTATTCACTGTGTGCGTGCGTGTGTATAACCCCTAGCTTTCTACTTTAGTGACCCTTTTCTATTGTTCTTGGTAGGGGATCACTTAGATCAGCTTATTATTGCATTACATCTTCATTAGTGAGTGACTCCTTGCTATAGGAGAATGCTCAGGAGTAGCTGGTCAGAAGATAATGCTACCAGTGCAAACTCTCAAGGTGTGTTGTTTGGTGTCCTAATCATTATAGTACCATAATTATAGCGGGAAATGTTTGCGAGTGCATGCAAACTTTCGCTATATTTTGGTCTCAGAAGAATTGTAATAAAGAAACCACACCCACCAATAGCGTGAAATACTAGTGCGTGGGAGTTTCTCCCAGTTTTAATTTTCGTGTTAACTGCTCTGCCCTTGAAAAACAGACCTCACGAACATTTCCTGCTGTACGGTATAATTTATAGATGTTAGTAAATTTTTTATTAGCGTTCTAATGTTGGGATATGATCATACAAGTAATAGTTGTGACACCTCCACGACTGCCACATGGGATATATTGGCTCAGTGTATAGTGACGTAGCCGCGGCACTCAGCACCATCAACTGTCCAATATGGTATATATTGGCACACTGGATCTTTGAGGTCAAACTGCAACAAGAGTGTGTTATTGCACCTCTCATTACATACTGTACGTTGCTCAACAAGTCGAATCTCAGGAAATCCTATAAAAACACTTATCCTGTTTTGACAATGTATATGTCGATGCGATAGAATTAACCTATGCATGGCGAGCAAATGATATCTGGTTGCCTCCTAGCTATGATTAAGTATTTGATATCTGAAGCTCTCACCAGCAACACTCAAGCAGGGCCTTTCTAGATAATATGTTAGTAGCTAGAACTGAAGAAAGAGAATTGCTGACCAAGTTTGAGTACTTATATAAAGGTGAGTATTTGTTTGCTATTATTAGCAGCTCGTTTGAATGATACCAAACCTTAGTTTGTACCTTATTGAGTTAGAAAGCCCACTGAAAATCATTTTTACTACGATTGACAATCTTTGCCCACCCCCTACCTTATTTTGTTATATATACCCTTCAATCAAACACACATGCACACACACAGAGCTATACAGAAACAATCGACAGCAGAGCTGATGCTAAATCCGCTGCCTGCATAGAAGGAAAAGCTTGGGCAAAGCTGCCTCAAGCAATAGTATTAAGATCTAATTCTGGATTATTTGACAATGTGGAGCCCATATTTCTTTCTCTCAGTTAGATGTTGAATGTACATGCCAGTTTTGTTGTTTGGAAATTACCCTTGTATCTTTAATCAAGGAACTCTAGTATATCAGTAATATTCAGACATGTCTCTGTACATGTCATCATTGTGGGATGGGGGTAGCCTCCTTCGCAGCCTCTCCTTTTTCTGTTCTTTGTTACACGGTCAATAAGATAAAATACGGTAAGAATTGGAGGAACAAAGAAAGAAAGAACGAACCGTTAAGAAAAAGGAGAGCCTGCCTCGCTAAGTCGCGTGACGGTGGCACAGTGGTGGCACAGTGAAAATAAGCGTGGGCTTTCAGTAGATGGGCGGAGCCTGACAGGCAACAAAGCCACAGGATGCCTACGCATATATGGCATTGCAGACTTTAATACTAGCATAGTGAAGTCTGAAGACTAAAGGTCTATCTTTGAGCCTATCCTCAAGCCTCAAATTGAGAGGCTTGAGTTATTATTATTATTATTAAGCAGTAGTCTAGTCTAGAAACAGAATGACATGACAATGTTGCAAAGTTGTGATCTCATGAGTACTGACAGAGTGAGACTAAACCATACTAATTTGTGTGCATGAGACAGTTTTCACAGGGGCACGAGCACCAATGTCGAATTTTCCCTTAGTCCGTAATAGATTGTAGATCGATAGGGTCCAGTCAATTCCATAGTCGTGCAATCCTATTGTAGTAGTTTTAGAGGTTCTGCTCCTTTTGGAAACTTTGTGGCAGTAGAACCAGCTCTATATATAGTGGATACGGAAATAATACCTGCAGATAAGCACTCAGTCTGCTGTAATTTGAGACACTCGACTAGGTCGAACCTGAGGTCTTGAGAGTGGGAGCACATTGAGTTTGATAAGGCGAGTCTTGTAGTCTGTAGTTCTGCTGTAGTTCTACTGTAATTATCCGAGGATAAAATTGGTTGCCCTTGCTTCTAGTTTGGATAGTGTGATTGTGCCAGGGCAATCTATATATAGCTTCTTCTTCTTTATATGACTTGGACTAAAACATTCCTTCTGATGACATGAAGGGATCTGTAGGATTTTTCAATTTTGGCAAGTATTGCTGTGAGTTGTCCAGGATCTGGGATAGGTTTCTTCTTTGCCCAGGTCCTTTTGTCAAGGGCTATTATCAGAAACAGTAGTACTCTAGCCTTTCTTGCTTCATGTTGTAGAGCTAACTTCTACATACTGTTCTGTAGCTTCACACTGCTTTGCCTCTAGTTCCTGGTAAATACGCTCCTAGTACTGTGTCACAGTGTGTGGGAGGACAGATATTGCGGTTTACTCTTGCCCACGCTCAATTAAATTTGGCTACGTCAGTAGCAGATCACAAGACTTAGCGGGGCAGGCCTTCCTTTTTCTTAGTGGCTTTCTTTTTTCTTTCTTTGCTCCTCCAATTATTCCCGTTCGGTGTTAATATTGTGACAAACAACAGAAACAAAATTATAACTGAAAAAGGAAGGCCTGCGAAGGAGGCTAGGATGGGGGTGGAAGTGAGTTTGGGGAAATGTGTGGAGGAATGTAGGGGTTTTTCCCTGCTGAGCTCAAGAACCATTGCAAGAATCTTCAATAATTAGCTTTGTGTGTTAGCTAAGGTGTGTTGAAGTGCACAGAGTCAGCATTACACATTTCAATATCCCCCCCCCCTCACAGCAGATGACTACTGGTACCCCTGAATACAAAGCCATCTGTAGCTGCAGAGTGGAGCTGACAGAGAAGCTCTCTGCATGCATCCAAGATGTAGCTAAATACTTACGTCAGAGTGGAGAACTGACTAACAGCCAATGCCAGACAATCATCCATCATGAAGACGGTGCTGAGAAACTCATGGATATGATCATTGTCGACGTCAAAGAGCCAAAAACCACATTGGATGCTTTTACCGACTTAGTGACAGCAATAAAAAACAGTGGGAACAAACACTTCCTTACATTTGTCAAGGATGTGATTGAAGAGAAACGAAAAGAGTTCTATAGGGAATTGCTCACAGTTCCACCAAGTATGTGATATAAATAGTTATTAATGGTGATCATTGAATTTTCCTATGTTCACAGATTTCCCGGCATCTCAGGAATACGACGTCTTCATCAGCTACAGCCGTGAGGTTGGAACTATGCGCACAGTGGACACTCTTTTGCGTCCTCCACTGGAACAAGAAGGCCTCACCGTGTTTGTAGACAGAGATGGCGTTCGTCCTGGGGACAGATGGCGATCTGAGATTGCCTCCGCTATCAAAACTTGCAAAGCCTTTATCTGTGTACTCACTAAACGCTACATGAGGTCTGTCTACTGCAATGGAGAGTTGTACGAAGCAGAAGCTCTTCGCAAGCGTATGTTCCCAGTGGTGTGCGAGAAGGGATGGGAAGATGTACCTGGAGGTGCTCCTGTGACGGAGATAGTGAAGGAGGTTGAGTATGTCTCTCTAGTGGCAGAAGACAGCGAGACACAACTGACAAAACTGGTGGAAAGTATCAAAACGTCAGTCAGTGCGTAGTACCTGAACTAACTGCACCGTTACACTGTTTATAGGTATAGATCTATTTAATAGCAAACTGCTGTATTAGTAAAACCAGTAGGTTTTACATAGGATTGGCAGTGGGTTTGCCCGTGTTTCAATTATTTTGACTCATGTTCAAACTGTTCTATCTCTGCAGGGAAAGGCCACATCAAGGAACTGGCTGGACAGATAGTTTATTTAGCCTTTTCTCTCTTTGTATCTCTCATTTCATAATCCATGAACATTTTAATGAATGAATATTGTCATTTTAAAAATTGCACTATTTCGAAGTTTCACCGCTCTTTGTCTGACACCATAAATTTATTATAGATAGTCTGACTTAGCCTCGGTCCCAGGCCGAGTTTTCGCTTTTATAACGGTTAGGCGAACAACTAGGCCTGGTACTAACGGTTAGGCGAACAACTAGGCCTGGTACTAGTTGTCTGCGCATGCGTCGATTACCGCGGTATCTCCGCGTAAAAATAATCATCATACAGGTGTTGTACACGAAAATTCACAGTATACAAGTTGCACATGGTTGTGCATAATAGTATATTATGTCTGAAGTAGAGAGTTGCAGATTGTGCTGCAGCACAGTAATAGTGTCCCAGCATAACTTCAGGGTGGTATTTAGCACTGAATGCCTCAAGGTAGATTTTGCAGGAAGGCTTAGCAGGCTGCTGAACCTTCCAGTTCTTCAATCTGATGGACTATCCGAGTATACTTGTGCAGATCTTGCTTGAGAAAGGTTGATTCTCTTGAGGCCTTTAAGTGTCTTGCACGACAGAGCTACCAGAAACAACGCTTGAATAAGCAGATACACTCCAGTCCTGTAAGTAGGGCAGGTAAAAAAAGACCTAAGGACACAAGTGGGAATGAAGCCTCACCTCACACTGTCCAGTCTCGCCCGTTAGCAAAGAGGAGCACTGTTGGAACAGCTGGAAAGAGATTGGTCTTTGCTCCTATACAAAGTAGGCACTCTATTAATACATACATGCACGTACACTATACATAATAATACATATACATAATTGAAAAAATTTGTTACATAACAGGTGAGCGTTGTGGTCCCGAAGATACTTGTAGCCAGTCGTCTCCTGTGTTAGAAGTACTTCCTGTTCGCACTGTTGGTAGTCAAACAGATGTTGACATATCCAGTGTAATGGTAAGCAATACACTATGTAAAATACATGACAAAGTACTATACCAAGGGCGTATTAAAAAGAGAGGGCATGCAACAGCTTGCGAGCAAAAAACTAAAGGGGGTGGTGGAAAAGTACTGTAATACCTAAAAATAAATTCTATTAATAGATACTTATTATAACTTACAGATCACGATAGGCCCAGTGAAGAGCGTGGTGGATGAAAACTTGCACAAGGTTGTGCAGGCAATAGCAACTTGTAACTGTCCCTCTGTAGCTGAGGCTGTGATGGCCGAACCTTCTCTCAAAAAGGAAGTACTGATCCGTGTTGCTAGAGTGTTGGACGACGAGTGTAGCAACATGTGCAAAACAACACCACCACTGTCACTTTTCCGGAGGTTTCTATTGTTTGAGAGAGAGTTGTTCTCATACAGTAACTGCATAACAGAGCTTCAGACAAAGTGTCCAACCCTATACCAGCTTCTATGGACTGTTGTAACCAGGTCTGACAAGAGGAACACTGTGAAATGCACAAGTCAGCATTATCCCGGCATGTGCATGGCTGTTGCTCTCGTCTTGAAAGAACGAAATCAGCACATGACAGGGCTCCAGACCTTTCTCTCACTCGTTTTGTTCAATTCTAATGTACAAAAAAAGGTTGGTATAATTATATGCACACACGGATATTAGATATCGAGTGTCAGTAGTGTGCGTGTGTGTGTGCATTGTCTTGCTGATTGTAAAAGCCAACTTATAATTACACAGGTGCTTACAAGACTAAACCACATGAATGTAACTATCAGTTACACAGCAGTGATGAAACTAATCACCGGCATAAGTGAGCAACACAAGGCACCAATTGAGAAATGGGTCAACGAGGGAATAATATTTGAATTTGTAGGTGACAACGTGGACAAGACAGTGGGAGTGCGAGACATAAGAACAGACCACAGAAGCACATTAGTACACATGTACAGCTTACTTGCTGTACGAGCCAGAGTTGATCCTCCACCTCCCATCTTTGACTTCATTCCCCCTGATTTAACCAAGATTGCGGTATCCTACTTCCTGCCAAATCAAGCAGATATAGATGCTCTGAGGTCCAACTTGCAAGTGATTGTCTCAAGGGTTCTCGCTGACTACATTGAAGTTTTTAAGCCTCAAAAACGAAGAGTAGTGGCTCACATTCAGCATGCCCACAGCAAGGAAATGAAAGAGAAATCAGGAGTTGTGGTACTGGATGTCCTACACAAGTGTGAGACAAAAACAACGGACATGATCGATATCATGAGAGAAATGATTTCTTACCTAGGAGACAGCGCTAACACATGTTTGTCGGTGGGTGACCTACTCACGAAGGAGAGGCAGGACGGAAGCAAAAGACACGTTATTTGCTCTAACACGCCCTCTGGTCGTCTCGATCACCTAGAGCCATGTATAGCAGATTGGCACTGTCTCCTCAATTTCTTGATGGTATGGACTGCATGGCTAGTAATGTGACCTATAGGGTGTTACTTTAATAGAATAAAATAGACATACGCATCCTAATGTTACATGTACATAAAACTGCAGGTAACCGGTAGGTTTGGCTGAGGTACGTACGTATCTTACTGTAACTATGTTACTGTACGTATACTACACACATAAGTATACCGTTTATAATACATCTCACCATTGCAGCTTGTTTGGAAACACCTCTTTAAGACCAGCCCAAGAGATCACGGCACACTTCGACACCTACTGCACAAGATCGGTCGACTCCCTGACGCAAACAAACCAAAGAAGAATCTCCACGCATGCTTAGATGGTCTTCTTACAGCGTTTTATGGGCATCTAGTGGAAGCTGCTCGTTTGGAACTTGGCATAAAGAGTGTAGATGACTTTCCACTTGACAGCACTGGAGCTAAGGTTAAAGTCAAACTTTCAGACGTTGCCAGTGCAATTGTTGACAAGTGGACTATAGTACCAGAAGCGATTCTTGGACAGCCCCTTAATGACAGTAGTGATGGTGTCAACAATTATGCGCATGTTCTTTGTCACTTTGCTGCTCTTGTTTCAGAGTTCTACGATGGTTGGCACGAAGGTGATGGACTACGAATGCTAAGATGTTGGAAAATCTTAATGCTCCACTTCTTTGCGAATAGGAATACGAAGTACGCACTCGAATCGCTTAAGCTTCAATTTCAACTTGCTTCTCTGCCACCTGACTTAGTCCACCAGCTCACATGGGGTCGTTTTGTGAACACACGTGGAGGGGAAGGTAACAACATCCCATGTGATCTGTATAATGAACATATCAACCATCTGTTTAAGGAGATAATGGGTTCCAACTTTAAAGAACAATCTAGTACTAGGGCTGCTAGATGTGTCACTACCTTGTCATCAATCGCTGAAACATTTGATAAACTCACAGGGATACATCCAGAGTCTACGTCTCACACAACGTCATCGAATCGTGACGATGTCCTCTCAATTGCTACTGTGGTTCAATCCTGTGATATCCTCAAAATTAAAAGTGATAGAAGTCACGCTAATTTTCCAAGTTTTTCTGCAAGTCCTCTGACCTCTCTCAATCGTCAACGCCTGGAGACATGGATATTAGAAAAGACTAGACAATATACATGTAATCAACACAGTGACGAACAAGATAATGGAGACGATGGCACAGGCAGTAATGCGTCGGAAAGTGATGAATCGGAGTTATAAATACGTGTACACACACATACACTACTAATACTTACCACATTCATGAAGATGTTTGGCCTCACAATTGTCACAACAAAAACTCTGATCGCTTGGAGCCATTAAACTGGGATCAAAATATTGGAGCAAATGTTGCCGCCTGCACTCCGTTGTCAGTAAATACCCCCTTACAATGTCCAGCTCAATATTACGAGGATTACTTTTGTTTTTCCTATTGGGGACATCTGATGGTGACCAGTATATGGTAGACGTGGACAATTCTCCTCCTCTTCCAGCCCGACCACTTTCTTGAAAGTAGTCTTCAAGTGATCTTGGAGCTCCATAGTGGACAATAGAAGTCAAATCCTTAAAGTTCACACCCATACCGAGGGCCATAGTAGCGAACACTACTCTCACAGTTCCTTGTGGGTGAGACAAACTGCTCAATATAACAGACTTGTTGTAGTCATCCGTCTTTGCATGAAACATACCAAACAATCTGTTGTCACTTGTGTTATCAGCACCAGTAGGGAAATAGATAGCATCACCAAGCTTCGAGTGAAAGTGAATGTATAGGTTGGCACAGGTATCGAGCGACTGACAATACACAATCGTACGAATTGCCTTGATGTTATTGGCCAACAAATCAGACACTAAAACGACAAGTCTTTGCCTCTATGTCACAGATCCACTTCTTCTTCTCCATAGAGTAAAATATATTGGGCTTATTGGGAGACACATTAACAAATTCGCACCCTCGCATGTCAAGAGTTCCGACAATCTGCCTTCTCATCTTCTCTGTTACTGTTGCAGTGGCTGCAAGCATCGGCGTACCCGGTGGAGCATAGGCTCTCAAGTCACAAATACAACCATAACAGGGACGGAAATCAGAACTCCTATTGTGGTGTATGTGTGTGTGTGGTTTGTAATCGTGACGTATACTAATTAAAGCACTATACATGTATAATTATTTTCTTACCATTTGTAAACACAATGAGCCTCGTCTACAGCAATAGCAACCAAAGTGTTGCAGACAGGAGGAGACAGTAACACTTTGGTCCAACTCGAACCATGATCACCAACTATAGAGCCTCAGGGGCTGAGTAAAGAATCCTATAGCTCCCACTGCCAATACCACAGTCAGTAGCCACCAGGCTACGGTCTATCCCTCTGTTGGAGCTGATAATGGCAGCACCAACTCCTTTAGCTCGCAAACTCTTCACTTGGTCCACCATCAGAGAAACCAACGGCGACACTACCAGCACAACACTCTGATCAACGCTTGGAGATTCAGATCTACCTAGCAGCCTATCAAACACAAATGGGAGCACTTGATAGCATATGGATTTGCCATAGCCAGTCGGGAACCACACAAAGACATCATGACCTTGAGAAAGCAGCTTTATAGCCTTTACTTGCTCTGACTTTAGAATAAGATCTCCAAGTTTCAGGGAAGATAGAGCATCAGCTATAGCACTGTCTAACAAAAATGCAGTAGCCATTCCAAATTGATAAACGGGATACTGACTGGTATATACGATAGTACGCGAATATAAATGTCACAAAAGTGAACGAGAATATCCATTAGTAGTGAAGTATAGTCAAGTAGTTGGGTATAGTCAAGTAGTTGGGTATAGTCAAGTAATTGGGTAGTTGGGTATAGTGAAGTAGTTGGGTATAGTGAAGTAGTCGAGTAGTTGGGTAGTCAAGTATAGTGAAGTATATAGTCGGGTAGTGAAGTAGTCGGGTATAGTTGGGTAGTCAAGTAGTGAAGTAGTTGGGTAGTGAAGCAGTTGGGTAGTGAAGTAGTTAGGTATAGTGAAGTAGTTGGGTAGTGCAGTAGTCAAGTAGTTGGGTAGTGCAGTAGCTATAGGTAGTTGGGTAGTGAAGTAGTTGGGTAGTTGCCAGTGGGTAGTGAAGTAGTTGGGTATATAGTGGGGTAGTGAAGTAGTGAAGTAGTTGGGTATAGTTGGGTAGTGAAGTAGTTAGGTAGTGAAGTAGTTGGGTAGTGAAGTAGTCGAGTAGTGAAGTAGTTGGGTAGTGAAGTAGTTGGGTAGTGAAGTAGTTGGGTATATAATGGGGTAGTTGGGTAGTGAAGTAGTGAAGTAGTTGGGTATAGTTGGGTAGTGAAGTAGTTAGGTAGTGAAGTAGTTGGGTAGTGAAGTAGTCGAGTAGTGAAGTAGTCGAGTAGTGAAGTAGTTGGGTAGTGAAGTAGTCGAGTAGTGAAGTAATTGTACGGGAGCTCTGTGCTGCACTTAGTGACAAACAGATCTCAATCACTATGCAAGACTTTCAGAAGAGAATTGCCAACTTCCCTTTGAACACTGTCAATCCCCAATGGTTCCTAAACAAAACAACTGACAGGACTACGATTCCATCTAGCTAGCATCCATGCATGCTAAGCAAAAGAAGTGCTCGCAGATCTACCAGTCCAGCTTTGACGAGTCTTTTCTCAAAAAGTTGGAAGCTGGTGTACGTAATTATAATAATTATAACATTCATCAATATTCATGCTAAAATTATTCCGAGCATAGATAGTATATGCAGCATGCATATAATTATAATCATACAATTTTGTGTCCTTTTATAGCTATACATGGAGAAGAGGTGTGTTCAGCTAGAGGAAGTTGACAAGGACTCCAGTGGCATTTGGGGCGGGGACAGTCAGACTCCTTCAAAGGAAACCAGTGTGGAAAGAGAGACCCCTCCATCATCAGACACTCCTCATGTGGTAGAGACCCCTCCATCAAACAGCAGTACAACTCCTCCTTTGGTAGAGACCCCTCCATCATCAGACACTC
Source organism: Halichondria panicea (assembly GCF_963675165.1). NCBI lineage: Eukaryota > Metazoa > Porifera > Demospongiae > Suberitida > Halichondriidae > Halichondria > Halichondria panicea. The sequence goes on from NC_087390.1 coordinate 4,794,347, forward strand.
CTCACGTGGTATAGAGATCCCTCCATCAAACAGCAGTACAACTCCTCCTGTGGTAGCTGTAGAGACCCCTCCATCAGACAGTGGTACGAACAGAGATTCAGCGAGCAGTGGTAAAGCCGTGACAAAACAACTAAAGCGTGCTCTTACACTTTGCACTGAAGACAATACTCCTGTGTTGAAGCGCAGCAAACGGATGAAGGGGAGACACAGTACCACCCCTGTGGTGAAACGCAGACGCATGAACAAAAAGATCAACAAAAAAATCGACACAAACATTTGTCAGCAGTGCCAGCAGGCAGGAGACGAGGAGAATTGGGTGGGGTGTGATTACTGTCCACGTTGGTTCCACATTAATTGCGTGAGGATTGACCAACATGCATGACATCCGTGAACAGTGGAAATGCTCAATATGTTAAACAGATCGTTCTAAGTTTCTGAGCTATCACTTACGTTTTGTGTTCACCTACAGTAGACTCTCGTTAATCAGCTTTGTCCTCTTTTCAGAGGTTATCCTCTTGTGGGAGGTTCATTCAATTTATAGCTCTATCAAAAAATTAGTTCACAGTTGGATAGCCACCGTACCTACTTGTACGTGTTTTAGTTAAATATGCATTTCGCATTACATCATAATATTGAACAGGAAGAAATTTGTTAGAAAGTTCTAGTTTCTTTAGCTCACTTTTTTTGGGAGCGGTGCGATCATTTCAAAGAGAAAGAGAGGTAGTAAAAACATCTAACTCTTCATGATTGTAATGGTACAACTCCTAGCTCTTGAAGGTAAGTAGGGGAAAAGATATTCTTTCTTGAGTATTGTATACTGTACTTTGTGGTTTTGTACTAGTGTTTTTGTAGCTGTGCAAAAACCCAGTTCCCAGTAATTTTAGCAGGTCATGTTTGTCAGGCTTAGACAGCATAGGTTGAGTATTACATTAATACATTTTATAATTTGTGATCTAATACGCATAAAAAGTTATACCTTCATAAAAAGTAGGTGTGTAATTGCTCATTTTGTATGTACAGAGTTCCACGATTCGTATTAGTCTAAGTCCATATCCTCTGTCTCTTCTGCAGATTCGTTATCGGTGTCTCTGTTGTCTCCAAAAACATCTCGCATTATATCGTCTACCTCAGAATCGCCAAATTCATCTTCAGATTCTGAAGAGCTCTCTTGGTCGAGGTTAAGTTCGTGACTGGTCTGAGAAGTTTGAGGTACATTTGTGCACCCTTGACATTTGCATCCAGGACCACAATCATGCTTGTCTCTTCTGCACTTGCAACGATTTGTTTGGCAGCCTGTTTTGCAACCACATCCCTTTTGAAGCAAGGTGACTCTGTCTCTGATCACCGAAACATTGCTCTCACTGTCCCAGTCGATGGCCAATGTACTTGTGTCAACCTGTTTCCATCCGTTTCCGTCTAGTACTGGGTAAGTGATATTGTTGGAAGTTGCTTGACTCCACACACATTGTACCCAACAGGACCGTTTCCAATGTCTGTCAAGTGCGTCATAGGAGGGGATCATTTCTTCTTCATACTTTATACGGAGCCAGATTTTCTCCCTCATCAGAGAAAGCCATGCACTGTGGTGTACTTGGGCATGCTGTTTGCTATCAAGAAGTGAGTTAAATAGTGACATTGGTGTTGGGAATGAAGGTAGAAATACTGATTTGTGCTTTCTGAAGTAAGCACATCCAACCAGCCTAATGAAGGAGAGGAATCCATCAGCGTCTGGTTGAGATAGCATTCCTGGAGTTTGAGCAGTACTATCGCAGATAAATTGTGAATATTCAAACAGTGTAGCCATAAATGTTGCCTTTCCTATTCCGTTAAAAAATGAAACGAAATCACATCCTGTACTTATGTATAGCATCTGCATAACTGCTGGTAGTTGTTCAATTGCAGCGAGACTAGGATCATTCTCGAACGCTGTGAGGAGTGCCTGTATGTCTAGGAATCGATGCTCTGTTGAGTTGAACAGGCTCAGTCGAACATTACATTCAAGCTGTGTTCCAGCAACCAGTGGTAAGCCTACGTGATACACATCTGTATCAGGACTGAGTACAAGCTTCCTAGTGCCTACAGAATTGATTACATGTAACCAAATTCTCGTGTCTGACTCTTCTGCATTACAATATAGAGAATCGTCAACTTGTGGTTGTGGTGTGGATCCAGTTACAAACAGGCATTTGTTTTGCAGATTACTGCTGAACCCTCCAGCTGTAACAAATTTTTGTTGTAGAGCTAGCTTGCGCTGCACTTTCTTCAAGAAGTAAGTTGAGAGAAAAGTAACAAGGTTTCTCTTGCATAATCTACAACTCAAAATATTTTTTCTCCACATAGGAGGGATCACCATGTCTGCTGCAAAAGTTGTGCACTGGTGATCGTCATTCAAGTGTGCTGTCTTGTCGCGATGCAGTCGTTCAAAATATTTGGGACTTAGCTGGACACACTCAGGATCGTCGAAAAGTAAGTGTACTTCCTGTGATCTACTTCTAAAGTATGGATAGATATGCTGTCGGATTAAAAAGTCGGCATAATCACCTATGTTTTTATGTGCACTCCATGGTGTAATATTTATCAAAAACATTCCCTCGATTATGACAGCATCTGGTATCCATCCAGGTTTTAATGACGATGCAATAATAGCAGCATTTGCCTTCTCATACCGTTTTTGTAGCACATTGGTAGTGTTTGACTTGGCTCCTTTAGTTGGTGTGCCATCAATGTTTGCAATCGCTCTGGGTAGTTCCAAGCACTGCTCATAACTTTTGCTTAGGTTTGTTCCTGTGATTGTAGCATGTGCAACTCTCCTTTTCCATAATTCTATCTGAATCTTTCTCTCTCTTTCGATTTCTGAGCCCTTTTTTCGTCGTCCGAGTTTTTCTGTAAATGTTAAAAGTCTCTTTCGGTGTTTTGGTGGTTTGACACTAGGAGTTTTCAAGATGTAGTACTGCACACGGTTCCTATACTCTGTTTCCCCTATGGATCTAAAATTGATGAGGTCATGTTCTTGTTGGGGAGTTAGTTGTTTTTTATTGAAAAGGTGACATAGAGCATCGTTACAGGTGCTTGTGACAAGGCTACATGACTCTAACTTGTTCACTTGTTTCTTAATGTTTCCTTCCAACTTTCTGCTCTCGTTGTCATTGCTAGTAGCATACAGTGATTTGATTGGTGTTATATCAATCTTTTGCTTCTTAAAAAGCTGTTGCTCAATGTTTTTCATTGCTTCTGCTCTGATAGGTAAGAAGAGTGAGATTCTGGTGATAGTTTCAGCAGACGGTCTGCTAACGAACTCCTTGCATTCACGATTAATGCACATCTCATGTGCCTCATCGATTCCTATTGAGTGGCCTGGCCTACCAAGAAGACTCACAGTGAAACCACCTTTTTCGAGATTTGCACGAACATCACCTGGTAAGTTATACATATCTCTTATGTGTTGAGGAATCAATTGCTGGTACCTGGGTCGATCAAATGCAGTGAAAATTGGCACCATTAATTTAATAGCAGCCATTCTTAAGTCCCATTGACCAGTTCTCACAGCACAGTAGAGTGCTATGTATCCCACACAGGTTCTGAATATGAATTCAATCCAAAACTTCACTGTTTTGTTTTCCGACTCTCTCTTCTGGATGTACTCGTCAAATAGTTGAAGTACATTGCATTTCTCTTGCAGGTCTTCCAGCAACTGGTTGATGTTCCTCAGGGCACTTTCTTGGGTTTCAGAAGGAGGAAGATTTTGGACCATTTCTGATGCGGTGTGAAGAAAATCTGTTGGGACATTCCCCTTCTCCAAGAAAATGGAGAACAGGAGCCGATACATGGATTCCCACGCTTCCATTAGAAAATGGTGAGTCCTCTTAAAGTTAGAGGTGATGGAATTGGGGGTGTTGTACCCACTACACTTCCCAATATCCACTAGGCCTGCATCAAAGTAGATTTTGACCAGTACCTCTTGGTAATTCTTGAGAATATGCCAATCTCCTGGGAATGGAATGAGCCATGCTAAATCACTCCCATACTCTGCCTTAAGAGATTGTATGCGGGCATATGTTACTTGATCCCCTTCTAGGAAAATTAGTGCTTGTTTCTTTGTAGCAATGAATTTGTTGTACAGGTCGTTTATAATACTAAGCACAGTCTCGTTATCGTCACATTTTTGATCTAGAACGTTGTAATAGATTATGTTGGACCTTTCTACACTGCATATATTGCTAGATAGACTGAAATAGGCCTGGAAGTCGATCAATGGTGTGGCATGTGCTGTACAAGCAACTTTCAGCAGAATATAGTTACCAGCAATATTTTGAAATTTTTTTAGGGCACTCTCTTCGTTAAGTTTCAGCCCAAAGTCATTCATGCTTAGCGGTGTTGTTTCAGTACTCTGTACATGGGTGTAGATTGTATTGGAACTTTCCTCGCTTGCCGATAGGGCTCTGATCGCTCCTGTTCTGCTCCTTCTAAGTTTTTTCGGTTGAGGGGACTTAATTGGTGATCTTGTTGAATATACTCTCTTTGTGAGCATGCGGTTCCCAATTAAGTCTGTATTGGTAGTTAGTGTTAGTGGCTTGGGTTGGGCGATTTGTACTGTTGTGCCATGCCAACTTAACTGCTGTTTTCCACAATATACTCTGGCATAATGGTGTATATAGTCAATATTATCGGCTGATGCGATCATAAAACAGTTACTTGGGTAGCTTTTCATTATTCCCTCACTCGCTCGTTTCTCAATACGGTATTGAACATACCTCAAAGCAGTTTCAGAGCTTGCACAAATGCCTAAGCGATTGAACATCCTAACCAAGCGTATAGAGCCTCCACATGTTTCAATTGCTTCTGTCAATAGGGTATGTATTGGGAAGGAACACTGGTTGTTGATAGTGAAAAACAGTACACACACACAAAAGAACCTCCGAATAGTTCGTACTTGTGACGTGTTCTTTATGGCTTTCTTTGAGAGAGGTTTGGTTAGCAATGAAATAGCTCTCCAAATGTCTGGATCAAGTTTATTAATGAACTTGTTAATGTCAATGCTCTCTATATTATGTGGCTGTCCAGAATCTTGTTCAATCAATTCATTAATTGACTTGTGACATTTTTCATTTAGAGTGAGGCATACCTCAGACAATTTGTCTTTTGTTTCGTGACGTCTGCAGTGACCTAGAGCAACACTGAGGGCATAGAAAATGTCTCCTCCATGGCGGTACAGAATCGTACCTATCCTCATCACTGAGCATTTGTAAGCCATATGATGTTCTAGCATATTTGAGAGCTCACTTCTTAGCCAAATTGAGTTTGGAAAGTCAACAGTGATGTTCATCTCTGAAGCCATTTTTGATAGTTTAATCTTAAATGTCTCATACACTTCAGGCAATAACAGAGCTGTTTGTTTCAAAATCGCTTTGCCAACATGTATGGCTGACAGACTAGATACGTATGATAGGACCTCATCCGATGTTCTGACATTAGATAATATGGGTATATCGGATTCAATCTTATCAAGTAGCAATTGAAGGTCAGAGTCTGTGCTTTTGACTGACCCCTTTAGTCGCTTCAGTAAATAGAGATGGGATTTGTAGCACGTAAAACACACTCGGTCACTAGATGATATGCTCTCATTACTACTAGTGACAGTGTTCTCTGAGAGGAACGCCTCTATTATGTCAGGCTCTGAGACAACTCGGCTTTTTGTAAAGTCTGATATGTGTTTACTACACGTTTTGCATTTGAGGTGGGACGGGTTCAATTTTCGATATAGGACGCCGTAGTGGTATGTACAAAGAGGTATGCCATCAGTACCTCTTGGTGTTTCAATGCGTTCTATATTCATATCAAACAATGAGCATAGTGTTGCTCTATCAGCTAATGTGGTACTTTTGCATTCACATTCATTGCATTCTGAAACATAACACTGTTGCTCTTTTTCATTCTCATCATTTATTTTTCTCCATCTAGGTACAAAACTACTCTCGCCAATGGAACTCACATCTTGCCGGCAATTTCTGCAAATGCAGCTATCTGGATTGATGCCAAGAGCTGGTTCAAATTCTTGAAGCTTCTTGAGAAGTGAGCCATCCTTCCATGACTTTGGATGGAAATACTTCGACATATTACCTCGTTTGCAGAGGATGCATGGTTGACAAGGCTGCCCTTGGTGAACACTTGAAATAGCGGGTCGCACATCAGCTCCGCTCCCTCTTGTGGCTCTATGCTGACTCATTAATGACCTATTTTAATGCATTTGACATGCCATAATTTGCATAATTTGTTTCAATTCACCTTGTAAATAATAATAATTATTCGCAGCAAAGTTGATTCAGTGGACCTCAGGATGACCACATGGCCTTGTAAAAATCAGCTGTAAATTTATGAATATATGTGGGAACAGCCAGATTTTTTTTGTTAAATAAATGATGGGCATTGGTCCACAGATCTTCAAAAAATTTAAGCAAAATAATGCTGGGAACTGGATTTTTGCACAGCATGAACACGTGCACTAATTTTGTGTCTGAAAATGTATGCTGTGGAAGAATCAGGACACACACAAGAAACAGGCTTAAGCTGTTAATTGGTGGGTATCATTAGAATGTAGAAAGGCTACTAAAGAGCTCTGTGCTTGTTAGAAATTGTTAGCATAGCTGTAGAGGACGTCAGGACCACTCAAAGTTGAAGTAGAAACTGGAAGTCAAAAACCGCAGAGCTCAGGAAGACCGGAAGTTCAACCATGATTTTAATTAAAAAGGCACCTTGGCCATTAGACTGTTCATACCGGTGTACAGTAGACTCTCGTTAATCCGGTCAGGCCTTGGGACCATGCAGCTTGGCCGGAATAGCGAGGTGGCTGCAGCTCAGGAAATAGCCGCGGCTTAAAAATGACCTTACCTCGAATCTAATGACTACTTTTGCGGTTTTTGTCTCAAGGATAATGTAGGATAATGATGATTTTATTTGCTAAACCACACCCAAAACGTCATATCCGGCCGTAATACACGTATAATGAAAACCTTGTTAATATGTTTGGCTCAGCCGCTGGATCCAAAAGAACGGCGGCTGATTCATGAGACTAGTTTGGGACAGCCAGCACTGGCCGGTAACCGGAATAGCGAGTGGCCGTACTTCAGGGTGAGTTTTGTGCAGTAAACATATACCATATATGTATATGCTTGATCAGGAGCCGCGGCTACTAAATGTTTCATTTTGCTGCTACAATTCAAGAGAGGCTTACTGTTCTAGAGCGGCGTTTATTAGCTCCAGATAATTTATCAAAAGTTGCTTTCACCTGCATAAAACTTGAACTCTGCCATGAGAAAGTCTTTGTGAAGCACTAACAAGCTGCTACTTGTAGCTACTACATGCTAGTAATAATTTTTTTGGCTGCCACGTGCAGAAATGCTAGAGTCAAGTTTACTGAGGCTACTATTAAATTTTGAGAGCGGCTACTAAATGTTTCATTTTGCTAGCAAGGGAGGCTACTATTTGAGTGCGGCTTTTATACAAGAGCGGCCTCTGATCGAGCATAATACCTATCCCAATATGAATTGAATTATGCACCACGGGTGCTGACATGATGCCTCGGTGGGGTATGGGAGGTGATCACCGCCAAAATTAGCAGTAAAAAAATGATGCTGTTTAAAATGATGCTCTTTTTTTACAGAAGGTTTTAAAAAAATGGTGCTGTTTTAAAATGATGCTGTTTTTTTACAGAGGATTTTAAAAAAATGGTGCTGTTTTTTTTTTTTACAGGGGTGTGTTTTAAAAAATGGTGCTGTTTAGGTGGATTTTTTCAGAGAAGTGCAATTTTTGGAGAGGTGCGTTTTTATGAGGTGCCATTTTGTCCAACTCCTCTTTTCATCTAGATGGTCACATGACACATGATTTTGCTCTCTCTTTCGACAAAGTTGAGTATGAGTTCATGGTCAAGACAAGCACTGAACAGAGTGATTTCTGAAATGCAAGTTCTGCAAGATGGCAGGTTGTTATCTAGGGATGTGCTAGAGTCATGCCTTCTGACTTTAGAGTTGGTGTGTAGGGAATTTGTCACACAGAGCAGTATAGGTAAACACATTGATGGAAACCACAAGCAGAACTTGCATTTCAGAAATCACTCTGTTCAGTGCTTGTCTTGACCATGAACTCATTACTCAACTTTGTCGAAAGAGAGAGCAAAATCATGTGTCATGTGACCAAATCATGTGACCATCTAGATGAAAATGATTGGGAGGAGTTGGACAAAATGGCACCTCATAAAAACGCACCTCTCCAAAAATTGCACCTCTGAAAAAATCCACCTAAACAGCACAATTTTTTAAAACACACCTCGTAAAAAAAAAACAGCACCATTTTTTTAAAACCCTCTGTAAAAAAAAACAGCATCATTTTAAAACAGCACCATTTTTTTTAAACCCTCTGTAAAAAAAACGGCATCATTTTAAAACAGCATCATTTTTTTAAAACCCTCTGTAAAAAAACAGCATCATTTTTTTACTGCTAATTTTGGCGGTGATCACCTCCCATAGTGGGGATGTGTCAAAGCTACGCCAGGGAAACTTAAAGAGTGGGAAATGATCGAGATTGTTGCTAAAAACGACGAAAGTACAAAGTCTATGGCTACTGCATCTGTAGAGCCTTGCAGCTCAGCGCAGCCTCTATTCTCACTCTTGCAGCTACCAATAGCTAGCGTTCTAGTGCAGAGCTAACTACTAAGTAGAGTAGCAACACTCTGTGGAGAAGTTTTGCTACACTCTTCTGAAAGGCATTCCAAGTAAGCAATATACTACAGTGGAACCTCCATTAACGACCACCTCCAAAGAACCACACACTATATAACGGCCAAGAGCTCAGGTCCGGATTGAAACTACAATGACTTCAATGTAAATGAAAGCACCGCAGGTGCTGATGCCTCGGTGGAGATGCCAAGCTATATAACATGAAGCTACTAATAGCTTTTGTACTGATGAACATTTTTGCTTTTGCTGCTGCAAACTCAAAGAGTGGGTAATGATCGACCATGATTGTTGTTAAAAACGATCAATGCCAAAAGTTCAAGTCTAAAATTAATGGATGCCATCAACAGAGCCTTGCAGCTCTCTTCCTCACTCTTGCAGCTACCAATAGCTAGCGTTCTAGTGCAGAGCTAACTACTAAGTAGAGTAGTAACACTCGGTAAACAAGTTTGGCTACGTGCTCTTCTGAAAAGGCTGCAATGGCATTCCAAGTAAGCAAAACTAGGCATAACTCGAGAACGAAGCATTATTTTGCAAATCCACACAAATACCAAGCCAAGAAAACATGACTAGAAGCCTATAGAAACTCTTACTTGCACTTCATTGATCCTTGAGCAGCTGTAGCGGTCTACACACACAGACACACAAACACACTACCGTATACCTCGCTTGCGCATGCGCACCGAGGCATAATCAACCTCTCAGGAGCGACCACCTCTCTACTCCGTATAACGAGCAGCTTTCTAGTCCCTAACTAGCTTTAGCAATGGCAAATAACTATGGAGGGCCATTTGGGTCAAAAATAAGGGAATATAAACTCATGTCAACACACGGCTAAAAGACACGCTCAGGCAACACACGCTCAGAAGACGCGCTCAGGCAACACGCGCTCAAAAGACGCGCTCAGGCAACGTGCCCAGGAAACGCGCTCAGGCAACACACGCTCAGAAGACGCGCTCAGAAGACGTGCTCAGGCAACACGCGCTCAGGCAACACACGCTCAGAAGACGCGCTCAAAAGACGTGCCCAGGCAACGCGCTCAGGCAACACACGCTCAAAATACGCGCTCAGGCAACACGCTCTGGAAATACGCTCAGCCAGCACACGTTCAGGAGACTCGCTCAGGCAACACAGATTCGGAGTATCTTGACCTTTGTACCGGTTATTTTTCACCTTTGTACTGTGTACTGTGTACTATATGGAGTAGAGAAAATCGTGTAAAAATCTCAAAGACACAAGAACTGAACACGTGCACACATTATAGAACTATAGCTACACAAAACAATGAGGTAATCATTAGCAGATTTGACCATTGCACTTGAACATTTTACTCTAAATAAAGCCCTTGCACTTTAACCTTTTGCTCTAAATGAAGTGTATTACTTGAGCGTGTGTTACTTGAGCATGTGTTCCCTGAGCGTGTTTTCTAACCGTGTATTGTCTGAGCGCGTTGCCTGAGCACGTCTTCTGAGCGCGTTGCCTGAGCACGTCTTCTGAGCGCGTTGCCTGAGCACGTCTTCTGAGCGCGTTGCCTGAGCGCGTCTTCTGAGCGTGTGTTGCCTGAGCGCGTTTCCTGGGCACGTCTTTTGAGCACGTATTTTGATCGCGTCTTCTGAGCGTGTGTTGCCTGAGCGCGTTGCCTGAGCACGTCTTCTGAGCGCGTCTTCTGAGCATGTGTTGCCTGAGCGCGTTGCCTGAGCGCGTCTTTTAGCCGTGTGTTGACATGAGTTTATATTCCCTTATTTTTGACCCAAATGGCCCTCCATAAATAACCTCCCAGAACGGACAGCCACACCCAGAATTAGCAGAAAATTATTGCTGAGATAGCATTATTTTGCACAATCGTGAAAACCTGGCTGTAGCTTGTCTCTACAGCCTTTTCAAAGCTTGTATGAGCTAAAGAAGCAGTTAGCAAAGCCCCAAGATTCATTTGCAGCAAGAAATTACTCATAGAAAATACATAGCTGGCAATCGAAACCTCCCAAGGAAGACCACCTCTCTATAACGGCCAAATGGCTGTTCCCCAATGGTGTCCGTTTTATGGAGGTTCCACTGTAGGCATAACTCGAAAACGAAGCATTATTTTGCAAATCCACATGACTAGAAGCCTGTAGAAGCTTTTACTCATTGATCCTCTACACAGACAGACACACAAACACGCTACAGTATACCTCGCTTGCACATGCGCACTGAGGCATAACAAGTGAAGAATCGCCAACTGTAATATAAAGGCGAGGCACCTAGGTTCAAATGAATAGTACAAAACAACCCCTAAAACAGACATGACTTTGTTCTCCAACTGGGTTCCATGCATTCTTTCCAGAGCCTATACATTGTTACCTTCAATTGTCAATTGCCCAAATCAATTCGGCAATGGTGCTTTTCTGGTGTTCAATACAGGTGTACTATGATCATAGTAGGATAGTGCACTCTGATCACACCTCACGACAAAAGCAGTATCAGTCAAGATCTCCTGGAGATGAAGCAGGTATTGTAACTCCATTGTCACATACAATGTAACTTTCAGTTGTTGTACCTTTACCTTATATGGTGGTTTCCTGGTTCCCTGACATAACTCAGACTTGATGTCTGGGTATTTGTCCTTATGAATTAGGGAAACCTCTCGTAACAGTCACCTAGCTCTGACTAAAGGCCAGACCACCCAGGTTCCAAAAATGATCTTTTTGCACTTGTACACTCTTCATAAATAAGTACATGTAACAACCAAAACTTTGGTATAATGAGGGTTACACTTAATCAAATCTTGGCTATCTCCATATCCTACATACATAATATACAATATACATCCTACAGGTAGACTATGCTCCATGGCTATTGAGGTGGTGTGTGGGTCGAAAGCCATTCGAGCTGAGGTCAAGAGCAGAGTGGTGTCAGTACAGGCCAGCAAAACAGAGACCCACAAGAAAACCTCTGATGCTATCTCCAGGAATATGCAGGAGGCCAAATCTATGTTTGTGTGTGTGTGTTAAATTCCACAATTAGCATAGTAGTTCCACAAAATCCTAGTGTGCAAGTGGTATAACAAGGGCGTATGAAGGAAAAGAGGGCATGCAACAGCTTGCGAGCAAAAACTGAAGTGGGCAGTGGAAAAAACATTTGCTCGCATGTAGGGTTGATAGTCCGTTGTATGTCCTCTTCTCCTTTATATCACTTGTTGTACCCTATTTCCACACATAGTACTAGCACAATTTATTTACTAGCACGCAGTAGAGCCCCTTTAATCTGGCCTATCACAGTTGTCCTTTTTCAGGGGTGGCCGTTCGGCAACTGTAAATTCCTCAGCAGTCCGTTCGCCATGATTGTTTTAACAATTTATTCAACATACTTTATAAAGCTTGAGTAATTCATTAACTACATCTGTTCAAATACTGTACAGAGAGACATGATATTGGAGAGAGGTCAAGTGCGTCTGGCCCAAAACTCTACACTCCACCAACAACACGGAGAGGAGATTGCCCTCGGCATTGCACTGGGACCAGTCTCAGACAAGCACTGGTAAACCCATAATAATTATAGTTATTGGGCATCAATCTAGTGGTTGTGTATTACGATTATTAGACGGGTCAGCCATGATTTCACTAGTCTCCTTAGATATACCATTAAACTGTAGAGTACCTCATTTTGGGGCTTTTCCCAATGTGTAGGGTTTCTATATTCTCACTTTCCCTAGTGTACATGTATCCATTCAGCTTATAGCACTTATAGCAGTGGATTAACTGGCTTCCACTAGGTCATAATTATTGAGGTTGCCTTAGGAGTGCACTCTTGTGTATCCTAGCTCAGATGGTCCATTTCCTGAATGACCCCATTACCATGTGTGTACACTGGAGTGGCACACCCATGCACAGTTGGTATCATGAGACCCTCTCTTAGCTATTCCCTTGGCTTTTTTCAGTCTTTAGGGAATTAGATATGATTATAATTTTGTATGTATTGGGCAATGAAAGTGCTTATTGTTGTTTATTCAGATTGGTTGCTGTGGTATCCATGTTCTATGATAAAAATTCCAGCACCAAAATTAGATAACAAATCTTTTTACCCTGTTACATCATTCTGGTACGTAGCTTTATTTGTTTATTTATAGATGTGTGTAATGCATGCACTTGCACATGCTTATCCTTTTATCTTTGATACGTGTACAGTACTACTTATAATACGGTGTACACTGCACCCCCCTTATAATTTTGGTGCATGAACTTATAAACACCATTCTCCAGAATACACGTCCATATACATGTATCACCCTGCTCCCCTGCAGGTCAGTGTCTGAGAAGGTGGAGCGACCACTCTCCCAGATGAGACCAGGCTCTGCCGCCGAGGAGAGAGAGAACTTCAGACAAACAAAACGAAAGCTCACAAGGTCAGCATGAGCCATGCTATGTTTGGGAGTGCATTACAATCATTGTGTGTAGTCACATGTCATCGGCTGGTCAGCCACTAATTGAGACAGTGATGTAGTGGCACTGTACTGTACATTTGTAACTGACAGGTACACATATACACTGGGGCTCACCATTAATAGCTGTAACTGACATGTACACTGGGGATCACCATTGATAGCTGTAACTGACATGTACACTGGGGCTCACCATTGATAGCTGTAACTGACATGTACACTGGGGCTCACCATTGATAGCTGTAACTGACATGTACACTGGGGCTCACCATTGATAGCTGTAACACTGGGGTTCACCATTGATAGCTAGCTGTAACAAAATTAAAAGTGCTATAATTATACATGTAGCATAGGACAGTGAGGTTGAAGCGGATGCCACAAACATACTAGTTCTTTACTAGAGTGATCACAATAGACAAAATAATTTCACTGATTCGAGTATTGTCTACTCCATGCACAGACAATTGTCTGCATCAAGTGAGCGAGCCTCTCTGGTGAACTCCACTGACAAGAGACTGGCCAATCAGCTGAGAGAGGGCTCACAGAGTGTCTTCCTTGACTCTCAGACCCTCAGAGTTAGGAGAATGTCCCTCGATAACAGGTGCAATAATTATGCTTGCTGTATTATGTGGATGTATGCATTATTATATTAGTCTCAAAGCTGTACAATCATGTGTAGGTTGCTACTGTACAAGTATTGACACTTGTTTTGTTCCACAAGAATTCAAAGCATATTATTTTAATGGTGCTCATCCAGATGAGGTTGGTCACATTTCAACGGAGGAATGTGCGTGCACGGAGAAAAAAGAAAAGATATACGGAAACTTACAGAGAAAGCATGAAAAGTAGCTATCCTAGCTAAAGCCAGAAGGCTGCAAACGATACTAGTAGCAGATGATGCTAATAATACCCAGTCACACTAAAAAGTGAGTAGCATAGTCGTACCGAAGCAATGAGCCAGAAACTAAGTTAATCACAAACTTCCAGCTTGATTCTTTGACTCCTGTCTTAATGTAGCAGGTATGGCAATGATAGGCTTACACTAGCTACTACGATTCATAAACTAACAGGAGATGTAATACAAGAGAGATAACATAAGATAAATGCTCAGGAATGCAAAACGAGACAAAAGTGCTGACTCAGCGGATTGAACACGGTTGGAGGTAAATTCGAGGCCAAACATGGTTTGCATAACACTTTTCGCCGCGGTTAAATCGTGACCAACCTCCTCTGGTGCTCATCCATGTTTATATAATTGCTGTTTCTAAAATTGCAGGTTTGGTGCAGTGACCTCTTTGGCTTGACTGTGAACATTCTTACAAACTTGGTGTATATTTACATATCAACTGGCTTATAGTTCTGTGTTGCATATACTTTGTGTCATTGTGTACATTTATGTATTTTATCAAGAGTTTATAATTATAATTATAATAGAGCATGAACTCTTGATTTTATCCTTTATGAGAGTCTATGTTATAGGCTGGTTCATGAGACTATATGTTTCTGTCGCTGAATCTGTTGACAGCTAGCCTAGTTGCGTTTGGTATCTGTGATGGTTACTGGACCTAACCTTAACCCTATCAATATGAGGAAGGAAGTGCATGATCGATGACATCATTCTGTTTTACAGTATAAATTGAGATGTATCAGTCAATGGTTGATTCAGTTCATATGCATACATGCATGTACAAGCTTAAAAAAGTGTTCTAAAATTGAGTCAGCAAAAACGTAAAAGCAATTTGGCTTGGAATGTCAAAGGTCATAATTTTATTAGTGAAAGTTCAAACAAGGGAAATTCCTTATTTGTAGCTGTGTATTAGATCTAGTACATTTTAGCGTTTGTTTTTGGTGTTCATTTTAATACAAGATACAAGTAGCTAGCTAAGCTCGCAGTTTACTGTCTAGATCTATTGGTGTGTCAGCAAGTCCTTTCCAGGAACTTACAATGGACGAACACGACGGTGCTTTACCGCTGAATGTTGAATACAGAGCCTTTCAGCAAATGTGCGGCACTTTGCACATTGGTATTCAAGCTGGTCTGTCGGATGTTGTCAATGAAGTATTCGCTAAAGGACTCATCTGTTCATCCACTAAGAGTGTAGCTGATAATGCAAGCATTGGAGAACCTTCTCGAGCATCTACACTGCTGAACTCGATGCTGCATAGGACCAAAATATGTCCGAAGACATTTACCTTGTTTGCAGAAGCACTGGACTCCATACCCTCATTTCAGTATCTTTCGACTGACATGAGGAGTAATTTGACTGCACTCGAAGAACAAGAAGCCAAAAGAAGGAGGGAATTGCAACAAGAGGTGAGTGTACGTTGAAAAAATAGAGCCAGTTTACATGTTTCAAAGCCGAACGTGCTACATACAATGACAAAACTACCCAAAGTACGTTATTGATATACTAGCTAGTTCCTTCGTTTATATATCTACAACGGTGGCTTTTATTCACTCTGCCATAATTATACTATACAGACTGAGAAACAAGAGCGTAAGAGGCAAGAATTACAGCTGCTTCGAATCGTGCAGAAGCCCAAGTGCTCAGAGCCAGTGCATGTGGTAGCACCAGACTCCTACACCTCTCCCAGTGGTAGCACCGTACGTAGGATTGACATACCACACCCCCAATCTCCCATAGTTCATGACTCAATGAAAAAATTCAACCACCAGAACTCAACACCTGGACTTGACCCTAATTCAAGGTGGGTACACTATAGTACTAGGTATACGCACACGCATGAATAGCCTCGCGCAGAGTTATATCTAAGTACTACTTTTTAAGTTTTAGTAGAAAGAAGGAGAGTAGCCTCGATTCCAGGCCGCATTAAAATACGGCCTGGTACCTATTGCAGGGGTGATAGTGCGCATGCGCTTCAAATTACCCAGAATATGGGTAATCGTACTACGAACGTAAAACCTTAGTAAATTACACAGGAAATTAGTCCGTTTACTAAGAATATGTTCCGTAATACTTTATCTCTATGACTGAGCTCTGTAAAGCTGTGGCTTATGCCGTCTATTGTGTTGGTCTAGAAGGCTTGAACACTAGTTTTAAGACAGAAGAGGCTCTCATCTACGTCTAGGATGGTCCTATAGCCGGGTTGTCTTCGCAAGTAGCAGTTTGAAGCACCATACACTTCCCATAGCCTGTACAGATCCAAGGTAAGACATCCTGACCATACAACCGTCATAGAGGTAGATGAGAGCCTCTTCTGGCTTCAGACTAGTGTGAAAGCCTTCTGGAACAACGCAATAGAGAGCTAAGCTGATGTACAAAGATAGAAAATAGATGAGAGAAAGAAAAAGGGGATTCCCCAGATTTTGGAGAATAAACTAACGCATGCGCACTATCACCCCTGCAATAGGTACCAGGCTGTATTTTAATCGGCCTGGAATCGAGGCTAGAAGGAGAGTAAACTTGCTAGAGAGTATAGAGAATAAGTTATGGAATAGCAATCATAGAATCAGAACTCTTTCCATGAGTAGTAGTGTGGTTGTTGGTCATGTGAGACTCTTATATAGCTACAGGATCTATATGGCTATACAGCCGGCCTATATGGCTAGCTTTTCCGGCTAGATGTATATAGCTTTATTCTTCGTGTATGCGTGTATCTAATGTATGCCAATAGTAGATCAGTTAGGAGGTAATAAAGATTAACCGAATGTAGCCACACCCAATTCCGCATTCTGAAGCGTGACATCAAGAGTTCACTTATCAAGAGTTCACTAGTGAACTCTTGGTGACATACATACATACATATATACATACAAAAGTTTTCTGAGATAAGATGCAGTATTAGTTGTAAGGCGCTCGGCAATTATATACAACAGTAAGTGTTGTAACTATTTTTTACCTGAACACCCGTGTATAGCGCACATACCTTACCTTATAAGGAATATGTGATACGAGAGCATTCAGCTAATTGTATGGGTGCATGCATGTTTAAAGGAAGTGGTAACTTTCAGTTAGGATGTTTTAATTCAACAGTTATCAAGAAAGGGCTGACCGTAGAAACTGGATTATTAGCGCTTACACGATTATAAGCGTATCTTTATTTTAAGCGTGGTTGAGGTTTTAATTCAGTTCATGCATGGGATATTCTTTTTTGTGGCTACGTGTACTACAGGTAAAGGTGATCATTCGTGGCTAAAATATTCATGCTCAGAAATTCAACAAGAAAATGTTGCCCCCCCCCCCTGAAATTACCGCTATACGGTACTCGCGAGTGATTAAAATTAATATTCATATAATTATATAGCATTTAGTGTTTCCCCCCAAAATATGCAATTTTCTCGTTACTCTGCAGTGTTGTCTCAACTCCGACTGCCAAAACGGTCCGACTGACTCCTGACACTACTACCAGACCAGAACTGGGCTATGTGGTAGCTGTGGCCGTTGAGAGTCCCGGCCGTGCTGTTATCACTGGTCAGAAAGCAGCGTTGGTATATCCTACTGCAAGCTACCCGATGCCTACACGAGCTAGTATCCATGGGGGGACAGCAACAGCAATGATGATGCCAGCCCCTTCCCCTTCACATTCGGCACCGTTCACAGTACAGCATAGCTTTTCCGACAAGCAACTACCTCTTCTATCAAGTTCAGCACCTTCAAAGATACCTCTCTCCGATATAGCCATCCTTCGATATCCTAGTACCTTGTGTGTAGAACCATACACTAAACAAGATGGCGAAACAACTTTAGAAGTTCCTACTGCTTCTGTTATTCCTCCTACTCCAAGCAGTCCCAAACCTTCAATTGATGCTCGCATACAACAACAATCAGATTTTGACGATTCAGACGATTCAGGATTAAATCTTAAAATTGGAGAAACTATGAGGTCATTGTCAATTGAAAGTTCGAGTAGTTCTTGCTCTCATGATTTTCATTCTTTGGAATCTGATTCTGAGGAGGTTGTTCAGGAGTCTGACAGTACACACGATGGCACAAGCGGCAAAAAACTGCACCGCTCGGTATCTTGTGAAAAATGCTTGAAAAAGATGTTACGCAAGAGAAAGGAAGAGATCGACGAAATGGAAATTGAGAAAAGTCGTGTTCAACTTGATTACGATCTACTACAGGCAGCTTGTAAGAGTAAAATCGATAAACTTTATAAAGACTCTTCAGCGTTACAAAATGAAGTTTATGAATTAACTATAACTCTTCAACACTATGGAACTGAAAATAATGAATTACATCAACGTAACAGCAATCTTTTGGCGACAAATACTGCCCTTAAAGATGAGAACTGTCAATTAAAAGATGATCTGAAAGGAGTAAAAGCTGATGCGTATGATATGACTGTTGCTCTGAGGAGTGAGAGGTCAAAGTCTCACCGCTGTCCCACTTGTGAGTCTGAATTTACATACCGTTATATATAATTACTGATCCTGTATATATAATGTGTGTAGATCTGTAATGTATAATAAATCTGTTTTAATTTTTTTATAATTTATATGATCACGACATAATTATATTGAATTCTTTTGTGAAATTAAACACACTTTGCACAAAATAATAAAAGTTGGCGATAACAAACAATCATGCAACATGATCAAAAGTACCGTATAGCGGGTAATTTTCGGGGACAAAATATTCGTGGTTGAATAGTTTAGTCATTTCGTGGTTGCTGCTTGCACTGCAGGCAAAGGTAGGCAAGGTCGCTTCATTTGTGGGTAAAATATTTGTCGTCATGCAGACCTTCAACCACGAATATTTTGCCCCACGAAAATTACCCGCTATACGGTAATTGAAGAAATCAAGAGATCATTATAATATTAATTCGTGCATAATTTATGGTGCTTGATGAACAAAGATGACGTGCTGTGTGTGAGAATTATGTAGACAACTAAATATGAGATGTCAGAAAATCAATAACAGTTTTGACCTGCAATCGCGACGTCTTTTCGAATCCCACAACTTTAATTTCAGTATGGCTAAAATCAAACGTGAATTCCACCTCTCTCTTTTGCCCATTGTCAGCGCACGGCGGTAAGTCCACCATCAGTTCTCCAATTTTCACTGCTCCTCCGCTGTCATCGCCATCTGTGTACCATATCTCCCGAGCATTTTCTAGAGAACTGAATATTTCAATGTGTACGTTCATTTGATCAGAACTGACTGGAACGCTAGTGCATAAGTACACGTAATCAGGGTTTATGACTTCACCGATTTCTATGATAGTTTGGAAGAGATTTTCACATAACGCTCTACCATTCGAGTCAGTTAATTTCCGTCGAGCATCATGAATGAAATTATCGAAAGGCCTGATAACAGATTTTCCATACGTTGCATCAGCTCGTCGAGCTTGTATAAATGATGGGTTAAAGTGGAACAAAGCTGCTCCTTCTACGACTGCCAGCTCAGGATTTGGAGGGACTATTATCTGACACTGACCACTAAACGTTTCTTTAATTCTCATGTACAAGTACGGGCATCCTCCAAATCCACCAACCAAATAAATCACTTGAACAGCTTCTAACAAACGTCTCAAATGTTCGGACAGCAGCGTTATTATCCCCTTTACTACAGGTGTAAAGAATACCTTCATTTGAGACGCTGATATCCGAAGGCTTCTTCTTTCCAAAGTAACTTGCTCTTTGAGATCTTCGCTTAATGCAAGATTGTCGATAATTGCCTCCCGGTAAATCTCCAGAAAAGAAGGAGGAAGCCTTATCACAGTATCTCGTTGTGACGACTCATCTAGGCGACCAAACGTCTGTTTCTGTTCTTCAAAGCTTACGTTGACAATTTCGTCTAGCTCGCATTTATTCATTGCATTCATCTCTGGGTCAGTAGTCTTAACATACAACGAGAGCTCTGAGTCTCCAGTTAGCTTCTCGAGAAAACTCAAGAATTCTTGATTAACCCGAGTTCCACCACAGTAATTGCCAACCGGTTGATGCAATTCCTCCACGACAGGGTATACTTTGACTGATACAATTTTATGGGACGACACATCGACTGTGCCACCTCCGATATCTACAATCAGATAAGTGGAACCCAGAGTTTTCTTGCGTGGTGCTTCACAGTGAGGAGCCACAAGTCCTCTTCTGAGCATCTGATGACAGTACAGAGAGGCAGATTCAGGCTCCAGAGCTAGCAACAATTTTTCAGGTGAAGACTCCTGTGGAGGAGCTAGAGGCTGTGCTGATGTGACTTTGAGCCTCCCACAAGTTTCTTTAGAGCAGAGACCAGCCTGTAATAATGATACAATGGGTTCTTGAGTAAACAACGTTAATCCACAAAACAGAATCTTTCTAGCTAGCCAGCTACACTTAATTAATTCTTTATAACACGCAACCCTAGTAGCTGATTCATGCAGCCATATGCAATATTCATTCTCTGTCTCAAATACCGCGGAACAAAAACGTACATAGTATTCACGTGAAACCCATGCAACCACAAGTGGTTGACGACCCAACTACCCTCTGGGGTCATTTAGGCAAGACTTAATAGTGTAATTATTGCTTGTCCTACGTATTCACACAACCAATGTGAAATATAATTAAGCGAAAGGATTAAATAGAACTAGATGGGCCTGGCCCGTCCCCTCCAAAAAAGGGACCGGTAGGGTTTCATCTAGTGAAGGGGGGGGGGGGAAGGGTGAACCTCCCCCCCCCCCAAATATTGTAGAATAATAACATCATTATTCTACAACTTATATGTAACTATAGATCAACTGTAATGCACTAGCATATAAAAGGGGTTGTGGTCAACAAATGTAGGAGTGGCCAAACCTATTGCGATGTGCTTACACACGTCCAAACTCTCCCCTAATCCTAGATGAAACCCTGACTGGTCTTCGAGCTTATAATTATCTCTCACAGATCTGTTTGTTATTATTGGGGCGAGCGAAGCGAGTCCCTTAGTTAGTCATGAACGTGGTCCGGGTGGTGTATGTATGTATGTAGTGGGCCGGCAGGCCGGCATGGACCAGCATACGATATTTGCTTTTGTGACTCGTGATCCTTTACCAATTTCTACGTGAGTCAACTGATAACTTTAGCTTGATAAAAATATGAATAGCGACAAAACTAGCGATAAGGAGGGAGCGGGAGCGACAGGCAAGATCCCCAGAAACAGCTAAAAAGAGGGAAAGGAGGCTTGCTAGACCCAGAGAAAGATACAGGGCACACAGGAAGTGAAGGTAACTAACTCAAACGGTTCTGTAAAAAAATGTTGTGTAGAAAGTGCACAAGCCAGCAGAAAACAGCGTACTTACTGTGGGTTTTGCCTATAGACTTCAGGGCACCAGACTATTAAGTGGCCAAACATTATTAAACGTTCATTACACTTACAGAGACTCCAGAGGCCACACAGGCACGCTTGGAAGCAACACATGCAGGCAGAGGCATACAGAGTGAATCCCGATATGCCTCTATTCGAACAATCTGCTGTTCAATCCAAGATGCTGTTTATATCTGCAGTCATGCCAATAATGTCCATCTTATAGATTACCATTTGGACAATATGAATACGCAGGCCATGTCATCAACCTGCCACAAGATGTGGTGTCATTTGCACAATATCTTTCAGCAAAGTTGGATGCGTCGCTTTCCCCATGGCGCTTGCGTCACCCTAGTAATTATGTGGTGTAGTTCCAAGAAGTTTGGTACGGTTGAACCGAAATTAACTCATTGAACTCTCACAGATTTGTTTGCTTATGATAGTTCATCAAGCATTCGTTCTTCTGAATTGAGTATAACTATATGAAATTGTTAATTTTGGCAGCGCCTTTAACCAGAGCTTAGCTTGCTGCAGCGAAGGGGAGGAGCTAGGACGCCAAAAAAAGGACCTAGGGCCATGCAATCTGATTGGTCTTGCAATGCATTACTGCAGTAGAACGAATACTTGATAGGCTTGAAACCCGTCCCCCTTTTTGGGGGCCACGCTCATCTACAGATACACTGAGTTTTATAGTTACCTTGTATCCAGCCTCCCTCATTATCTGTTTGCCCTTGGCCCTCCAAATTGCAGGAACTGTGATGACCCAATCGAAATCAGAAGCTTGAAAGGAATGACCACTAGGCTGAAGATGGTCTTCAATAAATGTAAGCTTCAGGTGCTTCAGAATTTGAGCAATCACGTCAACCAAATAACACTGTTTGCCATTGGAAGCACACACCTGCATCTCACGGGAAATTTCCTGCATAATATCACAATAGCACTGGTGACTCAACATTAATAATTATAGTGGCAACAATTATCATGCGTGAACACAATACAATGCAGCATAGTAATACAACTTTCACCAGTGCCATCTTGCTTTTACATAAGATATTATAATCAGTAATACGTACCTGCTCGTGATTCAAATTCATCTTAATCTCCTCAAAATATAAATACTGTGAATACTCTATGTCTAGGAGGTTTCCAAACAGTCTTCTGGCGTCATGACCAAATGCAAGCACATGACCTTCGGGGTTGAACAAAATTGCCGTGGGAACTCGGAGAAACGTCCCGTTTAGTGGTAGTTTGGGAACACCTGTTTTCATAATGTTTGTAGTGTCGTTTTCAGTGATGTATGCGAGAGAACAATTCTTTGTACCGAAATCAATGGCTGCAATATTTTTGGATGGGCTGAATGTCCTGGATCCCTTTCGAATAATTTTCTTTGCTCTTTGCACTCCATTTTGTTCCACTTTTACTTCAGAACTAGCAATCCACTTGGACAAACTCATGATGAACAGCAGCAGTCAACAAGTACGTACGTAAGTACAGATGAACTGGTGAAGCAAATTACAGATTTGACTAATACATAGTCGAGTCACAGTCCACTATGGTCCACTGGGTCAAATGCTGAATAATGCAATATGCAATGTGGGTGGACTAGACACATCACATGGTCTATTTGAGGTTGCAAGGTTTGCAGAAATTTTCATACCAATTCTGATTTCTCAACAGTCTGTGACATGGCAGCAAGATTTTTGGACAATGAATGTGAGGGTGTGTCACTGCAAGAGCCTTGTGTGAATCCTTACTGTCAGAGAAAAATTAGACAACTTGAAGAAGAGCTTCACAGGTAGATCTACTCACTAGCTAGGTCTACCTAGTACCTAGGTATCAATGCTAGTCTGCATGGCCACACCCTCCACAACATTTTTGTGGGGTAGAAGACGATATCGTATGGGGGTACGGTATACCTGCACAATGCATATAAACACACTATTTTTGAATGTGGGTTTAGAGCCACTTGAGATGCATGTTTTACACACAGAATGACGTTCTTCTTTCGTACTTCTTTCACAATTCCCTTACGTGGTCTGTATGAGTGAGTTGCCTATACTTATTCATATCCTGATAACACACGTGACTCAGTGTTGATTGTATAATTATGGTTGTCTGCTTGCATTAGCTGATACATTAAAGATACCGTGTCAGACTCGACTAAAGTTGGATGTCAAAGTTGGATGTCATGCATCGTCACAAGGCTGTAATGGAATTATAAGTATAATTATAAGACACCTATTAAATACATAAGACACCTATTTATTATATAGGACACCTAGGATTCAATTTCCTTGTGAAAATGTGGGATTTTGACTCATTTGGCCCCCCCCGGCATGATATCAATGCTAGGTCTAAACTGTCACTTAATTGTGGTCTAGCAGTAAAGGTAATATATTATTATAGCGGTTAAGCTTGTACTTTAACAGGCTGCATTTTTACAACAAAGTGCATGCTATGTACGTATAGACTCTATGGTACAAGTACAAATTGAAGTGTTTAAGCCGTAAAAAATGATTGCCAAGTGTAGTGGGTGGTGGGAACATCAATGTTCACTAGGAAAATATCGTGGACTCTCGCTATTCCGGTTCTCTGAAGTACGGCTACATTGATATACCGGCCATTTCGCACTTATATACCACATGCATGGAGCACATTAGAAACCACACATAATTTTAAGACTTTGTGTGCTGAAGACTTTGTGTGTCGGAAAATTGTATCTATATATAAGGGTGCCGATCAATAGAGTTTGGCAATTACATATACAGAGCTATTTACTTTGCATGCAGGGTGAAGAGCGTGGGATACGACATGCTCAAACAGAGGGGTGGCTGGCAGGTGCTCGGCAAAACTCCATCAGACAGCAGCCTGGACTTCAACAACCTCTTTGACCATGAAGTAGAAGATCTCTCCAAGAGTCTCACAGATGATGTTGGCATGAATGAAGACAAAGCTCGATTGCTGGCTTGCAATGAGTTTCAGGTCGGTGACGGTTTAATATTAGTTTTCCTGCTCAATCCTAATCCGTTACAAAATCTCACTTTATAAGTTTTCTGCACTGAAAAGCCTCTCCTTGCCCGCCCTAGAAAGCACAGTTGGCAGATACTAATAATTCTTTTGTTGCAGAGAATTTACGGTTCGCTGAAGAGTACCATATTTAAAAAGCTGGTTGAAACGTTACACAAAGTGTTTATGATTGGCTCTGGGGAAGAGAGTGAAGAACAGTCTTACGACATATGCCGAGCGTATGGACTTCTGCTGAATGCATCGGCTGTAACTGCAAAACTCCTGCACGAGGAAATATCAACACAGGTGCGTTCACACTGCATATTGTGATTAGAAGTGCCTGCATGCTTAGTGCTACATACATCTGTGCACAGGTATTCATTCATGCATGCACATTCATCGTAATTTGATCGCAGCGAAAATTCTGGTAATGCTATCAAATTGATATACGGGTTCGTATTATGGATGAATGGAATTCACGAAGCTAAAATGTGTTTGTTTGCAGACAACTACGTCCTTGTTGAATGAACACAAGTCACTTTCAGTGTCAGCAACGAAAACGTTTGCCACTAAATCAGCACAACTCTCATGGGACTTGTTGACCACTATCCCTCCGTTGCTTTCCATCACACCACCTACTTCTTACTTCAGGGAATGGCACGAGAAAGAACTAGCCCCAACATGGAATAAAGAACTCGTCAACTACGATCTTGTGTACTATAGACCTGTTCTTTTCATGAGTTGTGAGGGAATGGTGGCAAGGAAAGGATGGGTTGGTAACACCGAAGCAAGCAATCACAGCCCCAATGACCTAACAACAGATGGTCCAAATATTACTGCTCAGAATTGTTCGTTCTTATCAGTTGAACGTCATGACTACAAAACATACTTTCAATCGAGTGCTTCCCATCACGACATTCCTCACCCAGTACCACATCACATTATGAGGTTCCCAGCTGCAAGGTCAAGAACGTCCGTTAGGGCTGATGAGTCCGATAGAGGATCACAATTTATAAACGAAATTGATCAAGAAACTACATCCAAGTTTTATCCTCAAACTATGGGCGTTGATACCTCAGGCTCGAGTTCTGTGAGAAGTCAAAAGTGCTTGGAAAATTGGAGTGTCACGAAATCGTTAATGTGAACGTGAGTGTTGTATATACTTGATTTACATATCTATAGTATATATTTTAATTTATTGGTCACTCGTGTGCATACTGAAGATCAATCATTTGAATTATGAAATAACGTGATTCTCAGTTTGATTATCGGTCTCTTCAACTCATCACCTAGTTGAGCATCTCTATAGCCGATATTCTAATACAAGGTTTACAAACTCTTATCTATTATCCTGATTTAAATTATAGCATAATTATTATCAAGTTTGTACAGTAGAACCTTGATTATCCGGGCCTCCATTATCCGGAACCTCGATTGCATTCGGCTTAGCAATTTTCAATTCAGAAAATGTGTGTGTCTCTTAAATGCGCATGCGCATTGGAGTTGTTACTATGGAGACAGGCCTGCGTATCTTCTGCGCATGCATGCGCAGACAACCATGTGGCACTGCATGTGTATCAATAAAGTGTGTGGATCAAGATGTGGTTTATCTATTCGATTATCCGGCATATTCGGTTATCCGGCCTGCCTCTAAAACCAAGGCGTCCGGATAATTGAGGTTATACTGTACTTATGCAAGGTTATACTGTACTAGCTTATGCAAGGTTAGAGTATAAAGGTGGCTATAATTAACACGGTCATGTCCACCCCCTATATAGTGCACTCAAGCAAGTACATGTGTGTGAACAGCATGCTCAGCCTGTCGGTCGACTCTATATAGGGCTTTCCTGTTAACCAAAGATGGTCCATTAGGTTCGGAATTGACCACAAAGTCATAATCACAACTCCTTTTTATAGACGGGTAACTTTCTACTTAACACCACATCCTGCCCTAGGGCATACCCAGATTGAAGTTTGTTGCATGCATGTCAGTGCTAGCTACTGCGTTGAATATCTAAACGAATAAAAACATTTGATTCAAAAAAATGAAGATAGATACCGTGCTATTTTGCATTTCATTAGCACTACTAACTACTAATGTACAGACAGCAGTCTCTGGTGAATACAATCTAGTTGTAGCTTCTAGCAATTCTTCTACACAGTGTCAACAATTGTGCTTTTGTCAAAATGATGTCTTTGATTGCAACTCCACTCACCCTACTGTGCTAACAAAGAAAGGAGAGAAGTTCGCACTAAGTGTTGCAGTTGTGGACCAAGTGGGCAAACCAGTCAATGCCACTATAATCACTTCACTCAAACTAGACCCTGGTGAGATTGGATCGCTTAAAGGAGGCCAGCAAAAGCGACAAGTAGACGACAGATGCACGGAGTTGGAGTACACAA
The DNA here is from genome assembly GCF_963675165.1 of Halichondria panicea. Taxonomy (NCBI): domain Eukaryota; kingdom Metazoa; phylum Porifera; class Demospongiae; order Suberitida; family Halichondriidae; genus Halichondria; species Halichondria panicea. Next base: position 4,821,133 of record NC_087390.1, read on the forward strand.
TTTACTCTAGTAATGACTATCGCGCTGTGATGGAGATTAATGCTGATAAGAGCACTTTCATGAAAGAAGTGAATGTTACGTTTCTTCCGTTTACGTGTCCAATCGGACTTGAACCACACTCCAGGGTTATTGATTACACATGTGTCTGTGATAAACAAATAAAACAATATGTCAGCAAATGCTCATTAGAAAACGGCACCTGGTCGATTGAAATGAACTCAGAGCTATTTTATAAGTGGATCAAGTACTCATATGCCAATATTACCAAATCATGGTTTCTCATAGCTGCATCATGTCCTTATGAATATTGTCAGAAACGTCCACTCAACATCAGTCTTGTTGGTTTAATTGAAACAGACGAGCAGTGTGCCTACAATAGGTCTGGAGTATTGTGTGGTGGGTGTCCTCAAGGACTTAGTCTTGTGTTTGGCAGCTCAAAATGTGTGCAATGCTCGAACTACTACCTTCTCTTGATTGTACCGTTTGCTCTGGCTGGTATTGTACTCGTGGCATTCATTCTTTTGACTAATATGACTGTTGCAACAGGGACTATCCATGGGCTCATCTTTTATGCGAACATTGTTGCAGTAAATCACACCTTTTTCTTTCCATTTAAAAATCCGAATTTTCTTACTGTGTTCATATCGTGGTTAAATCTTGACTTGGGAATTGAAACCTGTTTCTACGATGGAATGGACTCGTATGGAAAACTGATGCTCCAACTTGTGTTTCCAGTCTATATTTTTCTACTGATCCTTGCGTTTATGGTTTTGCATGATCGTTCCCAAAAAGTTGCTCGGATAATTGGTAAAATGAACCCTGAGGCAACACTTTACACGCACATACTTCTCTCCTATTCCAAATTAATTCGAATTATCATTGCAGCTTTACAGAATGCGAACTTTGCATATCCTGATGGTAGCCATAAGTTTGTCTGGTTTTACGATGGCAATGTGTCGTACTTTGCGTTTAGCCACATTCCACGATTCCTTGCAGCCTTTATCATCACTCTCTTTGCTGCTGTGTACATTGTAATGCTTTCTTGTGGGCAGGTATTTAGCCGTTACTCCAAATATAAGCTCTTCAAATGGACCACACACAAGTACTGTATTCACTTTATGAATGCACATCATGCTCCCCTCAATAATGACCATCGCTACTGGGTGGGACTGCTCCTGCTAGTAAAACTTGTTTATTTCCTACTCTCAACATTGTTCTATGCTAATATTGAGACTGTGGGAATATTTTCTGCTTGTTTGGCATTTATCATGCTACTTTTCAAGCTTTTGAACAGAGCATACATAAAAAGTTTTACTAACTACCTTGAGGCATTGTTTTTCATCAATTTATTAGTGATTTCCATTATAGTTGCAAATTCAAGGACTTTAATAAGCAAAGATAATCATTTCATTTTGGCTTATCTATCAATGTCTATCGTCTTTGTTTCGTTTATCGTTATGACGGTATTGCACACTTGTGGGAAGAGTTTGAGCAAAACCTATGCAACGATTCGAATGCAATTTGCTAATAGAATTTCGCAGCAAGAGGAAAGGGAACATCTTGTTGAAGACGTCAACAATGATACACCTGATGATCAGCTGAGAGAGCCGGCACTGGACATTCTGATTCCAGTACAGCCGGAAGACTACAACACACCTTCTCTACCGTCCCCTACGATACAAACCAGACAGATGACTACATTTGTCGATATTAGGTAGTTTAGTGAACATTATAATGTTTATAGCCAATAGACTTAAGCTATTTAGCTGTCTAGAATTTTAAATGGCAGATGTGGGCCTATAACAGATGTGTTTATCGCTGAATCCATTATCTATATGAGGTTATTATGCGGTTGAATTATGTTTCTGCATGCATGAAATAGATACTACTTGATCTGAGCAAAATAAATTCTGATAATGCTAGTCAGATTACACCTTTGTATGTTATGTACAATCATACGTTTGTACTATAGATCTGTTCTCTTTACGAGTTGTGGGGAAGGTGGCAAGGAAAGGATGGATTGGAAATACTTACTGCTAACAGGTTATGACCTACAGGTTCCCTTTATGAAATAGGTTCTAAGATGCATTTTAGGACAGCGGAATAATAATAGTTTTACAGATGTTAAATATCGTTCTTTTTTAACTGCTGTAGTTAGTCAGAGTCAACTTTTTCCAGGAAATCTTGTTTTGAAGCACCTTCTTCAAAGACTGCAACTAAATTGCGCCCTGATTTCACAGCAGCCATTGATCCTGGAAATTGTTGGAACGTATTTAAACATTGTACAAATTTGCATATTTGCAAATTGTACAAATTTGTACAAAATTTGTTCAGTACATTTTATGTACAAATTTGCATAACCTTAAAATTTGCAAATTGTACAAATTTGTACAAAATTTGTTCAGTACATTTTATGTACAAATTTGCATAACCTTAAAATTTGCAAATTGTACAAATTTGTACAAAATTTGTTCAGTACATTTTATGTACAAATTTGTACACTTCATGATAATTATGCATGGCTGTCTAATGATAAGTTATAATACTTATCGTTATAGTTATACATCAGCTTACCTAACCTTGATACAACTAGCTAACAGTCTCAAAAACTATTGTAAACGAATGAAATGATTGTGCATATAGCTTGTATATAGCCAGTGCTAAGCTTCTACCTCTATGCAACAACTTGTCCAAGCTGAGAGCCCCACCCTTTTTCCAGTCCTGTGTTTAAGCAAGTTTTAGCGAGCCCATGCATGCACCTATCATGCATGCCCTTGCCAACAAGTGCATGTCTATAATTATATAGACTGGTTATACCTTCTATTTGGCTATGTATAGATCTAGTATAAAATCAGTGTGCCCTCAAGGCAAGAGAGTTTAGGAATGCAGAGTCGCTATGATACAGAGGAAGTGCGGCCTAGTTGGAATCAAAGCTAATGAATACACTCCTGCATGTGAACTGCTTGTAATTGCCATGTAATAATCCTTATGATAATTATATAATTATATAGCTGTACACATTATACAGCTGTACACACTTACCACTTTCAGTAGCATCAAGGACTGTTTGTCCACTGTATGTGAACGTCTCCACGATACTTTCTGTCAATGTTTCGTCGTCTAAGCCATTGTGGCAAAACACGTTGTGGCGACATTTCTGGTGATCACGCAAGAGTTTGCCACTCTGTGACCAATGGCCGATGACGATTGCTTCTAAACAAGGAGTTAATCCTACTTTCCCATCACGGACACTCGGTGATTCTGAACATTTATAACACTGATTATTATCTTGTATATATAATTATACAAGTCCTTACCTGGTTTCGACTTGTCATAATGATAAGCAATTTCAGCTGAGTCAAAACATTTCATTAGACCAGTCTTGACCATCTCTGCCTGTTCAAGCTTGCAGAGTACAGCCACATGAAAGTATGACAATGCTGTATTTGTTGAGTTGAGTTGACGGCAAGTGTAAGCCATCTTTGACATGGCGTCTGGTGTTATATCCTGTTAATAGATAAATACTCTGTGATAATGATTATACATGTACAATTAAACACACCTTAGAGCAAACAGCAATGGTCAGACTAGCACCCGAGAACGCTGGGATCTGTGAATCCATCACACTTTGGCAGTAGGTTTTAAATGCATCTGGGGCTGAATGTCGAAAGTCGAGATGTGCAAACTTCTGTAATTTTGCCATTGTTGTACTCGTTGGGTACTTTTGCTGAGCCTCTCTCCAAGAACCAGTGTTGGTTAAACGAACAAATGATGCTTTGACAGCTTCGGAGCTTCGAAATGCTGTACACGAAGTCTTCAACTCCTTTAGGGAAACTTCTAGACATGTTATATCTTCGTCAAAATGTTGACCTGGAAGTCAGGCTTAAGATGGTGCAGCGGCTGAAGGAGGTGTTGTTTGAATTCTGGAGCGGCTGTTATTTGTTGTTTTTTAAGCTTCTGCTCTTTCAATGCTCCTTGTTCAAACATGTCCATTGTTGTTTGGACCAACTCCCACACCTTTTTGTCAAAGGTAGATTGTGCAAAAATGTTTTCCCTTTGAGTTCTAGAAAAACTCTGTAGGATAGATTTAGAAAACTGCATGTGTGACCTGCCACCCATAATTATTTTGTATATACCTCTGGAAGAATACACCTAGCACAGGTCCTCTTCCAATCAGCAGTTGGAAGAGGTGTCTCATCAACTGTTGAATCTTGTCCATTCACTCACAAACAGACGCTCACGGCATGCTTCTACCTGTATAACAAGTTCACTCCTCTTAATACATACATAGCTATATACACTGTTTCAGAGGTGTCTATATAATAGTTAGACACTGTTTAGGAAGTTTCTACATGATTTAGAAGCCCAAAGGGCTGGTTGTAGTATCCCGAACGCAGTGAGGGTTCTATACTAGCCCTGAGGACTTCTAAATCATGTGGAAAGTTCCTAAACAGTGTCTAAGCATTTTAGATCATAGCAACCATGAAGTATTTAGCCAATCAGATTTGAATGTTCTTATCTAATCTTTGCTACATGATTTTCTAAGTGAAGTACATGATTTTCTAAGTAAGTGCATGATTTTCTAAATAAGTACATGTACATGATTTTCTAAGTTGGATAGAACACTTCATTTAGCCAATCAAATTGCAGTATTTATGGCAAACATGATCTAAGATTATTTAGATCATGTTTGTCATAAATACTGCAATCTGATTGGTTAGAGGAAATGTTCTATCCAATTTAGAAAATCATGTACTTCTACTTCAATAGAAAATCATGTACTTTACTTAGAAAATCATGTAGCAAAGATTAGATAAGAACATTCAAATCTGATTGGCTAAATAATCATGGTTGCTATGATCTAAAATGCTTAGACACTGTTTAGGAAGTTTCCACATGATTTAGAAGTCCTCAGGGCTAGTAGAACCCTCACTGCGTTCGGGATACTACAACCAGCCCTTTGGGCTTCTAAATCATGTAGAAACTTCCTAATCAGTGTCTAACTATTATATATATGGGATTTAGAAGCCCAAAAGCACTGATTTAGTATCCCACAATATTAACCAACAAAACAGTGTCTAGATACTATAGTGTGCAAACCTTGCCCTCGAGGTTTGACTATATTACTAAATAAGTTGCATGCATAGGCCCATAGTAGCTATAGAGGCACTTTTCCTACGTATATCTTATCAACTAGTGTCTATAAAGCTTGTGAGTCAACTCCTAATAATATGCACGGTGACTTAGAAGCTCAAAAATTATTACTAGTATAAAGTATACGTATACTATAATTATAATAGCTGTAAGCCTGCATGTAACTTACATAGTGACGGTGGGTCATAGTGTGGTGAAAGTGTCCATTGGCATTATGACGGGATGCCAGCCATAAGGCTTCTTCATTGGTAAGACCAGCATATACATGGCATTGTACATATTCGTAGTTGTGCCCCTCCTCATTAAGCTCCTGTCTTGCTCGTACCCCATGAAGCCCACCGTGAACTTCATAGCGGTAGACATCCTTAAGCCTCTCCTCATACACAGCAACTGACCCAATGCCTTTGCATACGACAGCAAGAGGTGGAATGCCAATACCACTGCTGTCTTCAATGAGCCTCTCCTTCAGGGATGTGACAAATTGCTTGTCCACCTTCCTCAGCAAACGATCTTTCGGTGGCTCGTCACAGTTTCTAATAAGAATGTGCTTTAAACCTGCAATGAATTTAATTTAACAGGACAGTTCTCCATAGTAATACATCATGTTATCTGTCATTGTAGTCAAACATACCAATTTTCTTCACATCGATTAGTGCTCCCATTTCTTCATCTTCCCTTTTCTTCCTCTGTGCACCATCGTTTCTTTTTGTCCTTTTAGGACTTGGTGCTTGAATGTCTCGGTGTTCTTCTTCTAAGGTGGTGGCCTTTTTCAGTGATATTACCTCACTCAACTTAATTGTTATCCTCAGCTGGGTCACGATCTTCTTCATCAGTCACGGTGACCATCACTGCTTCCTCAATCGTATTGTAAGTAGTGAGCTCTTGGAATTTGTTAACAAACTCAGAGGCACTGTTAAGACTGAACTGGAAGTTCTGTGAGAATGCTGTCTTGCTGGATTCAAAGGAAGCACAATTGACAATTCCTTTCCCACGGTTTTTGAACAACACCTGCATAATTTATACATGATTCTATATAATTTCATGTAGCAATACAGCGTAAAAGTACTCGTCAAGTGTTATAATTATGGGAATGCATTTAATTTACCAGTAGCGCTTTTTCGGATCCTTTGGCATGCTCTTTCTCTGTCGTGATATCTCTCACAGGTCCCAATTTTATGCCAGCAAATGAGGATAACTCTTCTCCATCTCGAAGTAGTTTACCCCTAGTTTCGAGAAACCATGGTCGCACTTGTTGGAGATTTGAGTGGGGCCGCGGTGCCGCCTTCAGTTTAGATGAAGCTGATCCTGACTTTGGCCGACTCATTTTCCACTTGCAGGAAGAGTATCTAGTTGCAACCGGGTACCAAAATTGCACTGTACGTTCTCAGCTAGTTTGCTTGAGCTATATCTAGGGACTTCTGCCAGCTGCATTCATGGTACATGGTGTTGCTAGCTTTATTATGTTCCAAGCTTGTTCTCTACATCATGTAGCTAGGAACATGCAGCTGCTGCTTGTATAGCTAGCTAGACTTTTAAATAACCAAAAGTTTCTTTTCTACTTGCTGTCAGCACTGACCATTCAGAGAAGGTATGTTAAAATGTAACTCTAGCTTTTTACTTTATCTTATGCTGCGTGGGTGGCTCATAATCGGTCATAGCTAGCTAGCTAGCTATAGTGAGGGGGTAGATGATAATGATGATAATTATAATACTGACTCACTAGCACTGCAGACTGCAATTTCTAATTTTCTCCTCTGTTTGCAGTGTCCCAAGCTAACTACAATGGCTAACAAGTCAATTGTTTGGAATGACTTTAATTCTTCCATAGCTACCTCTGCACAAGAATCACCATGCAGCAGCTGCCAGCAGTCGTTCTTTGTTGAAGATTCTCCCTTGTCAACCTTTGTCCCAAATTCTCCCATCCATCAATCAACCCCTATTGGTAGTCATCTTGGCAAAAGATCTGAAATTTCCGATAGTAGTCTCCTCTTTAATGATGTAGAGCTGGACGCATCTTACACTCCAACGTCGCCAGGCAATTTTATTCAGACGTCGAGTACAAGTCAGCTCAGTAGTGTACTCAGTGTCACTTGTTGTGAGAATAGATGCCTTGCGAGCTTTAGTCTGCTCGAACTGGAATCATCCCAAAAATCATTTCTGAGCTGAAAGAAGGTAGACCAACAGCAGTTTTTACTCGATGCAGTCATAGCCACCTTTCATTGACAGACACAGCATTTTGCATGCTATCAATTGCTGGGAAGAAGGTTTGCAAAGTGGCATTTGGCAACATATTTGGCTTGTCAGCAAAACGAATGAGAAGGGTAACCAGTCTCCTTGTTGAAGGTAAAATGATTATAATTGGCACACAAAAACATGCATGCGTAAATACATATAATGTACCCTCTTATTACATGTATAAATCAAATTCATTTGTACCGCTCAACAGGTGGCACAATATCACTATCTCCTCTGAAACGCATTAAAGCCAGATCAACCAAGTACATGACTGCATATGCTTGGATGGATCGGTTCTTCAACCGTATTGGAGACAAAATGCCACACCAACAAAAAATCCATCTACCTCATTTTATGTCTCGAAAGATGGTCTATGACTTGTTGGTTCAGGATATTATGGGACAAGGATTTAGCAGGCAAGACATCATATCCGGATCACATTTCTATGCTTTGTGGAGAGATAAATTTCAATTCTGTACTATTCCAAAGGTACGTCTGTTTTTATTAAAAACTGTATGACCATGCATGCACAGACTATATATTAATTTTGCATATTTATCAAATTACAGCACAGTTTGTTCAGCAAATGTGATACTTGTGTGAAATTTGCAAATGAAAGGCTTAAAGTTGCTGGAGATAAAGCGGCTAAAGAGAAGCTGAGTCAAGAGTACAAGCAACACCTGGAATTGGTTACGTAAGTCTCCTTTTCTCTCAGTTATCAATGATATAAATGTATATAGGCCTCATGATAGTGTTCTGTATATAATTATGTGAATTAATAAAAGATTTATGACTCTGTGATTTCAAATCAGAAGAAGCATATAATTATTGCAATTAATTGTTTACTCTCAGATCTGAACCATCGTGAAAAGGCAAGGAGCAAGCCATCCAAATATCTCAGTGTCATTATTGATGGCATGGACCAGAACAAGACAAATGTGCCACATGTTACCCAGGAAACAAAGTCCACTCAAAATCTTTGGCGTCTACGTAGCCATCTAACAGGAGCCCTGGTTCATACCAAATCTGTTAACGGGAAAGTGGTGTTTGCTTTCTTTGATCTCATGCAGTGGCCCCATGATTCCAATCTTACGATAGCAGTTCTAAATTTGGTACTTGTCACACTCCAGCAAGCTATTTTTGATCACCCACTACCACCTGTGTTGTACGTCCAACTGGATAATACTGCTCGCGAAAACAAAAACAAGTATGTCTTCTCTTATCTTGCCTTGCTTGTTCAGTTGAAGATATTCAAGAAGGTATGTTGAGCAATAATACCAGGCACTACTTTAATTTCATTTCCATTGTTACTCCAGATCCGAGTGAACTTTTTACCGGTGGGTAACACCCATGAAGACGTTGATCAGTTCTTCAGCAAAGTGTCCACCCAGCTCAAACGCTTGGGAACAGAGACTATCAGCGGTAAGTAAAAGAGATCATGCATGCATGCATTATTACAATAACAATGCTCAACTCTAGATTCTGTAAGAACATTATCATAATTATTCACATACTTTGCACATACATGACCTTATGCTGTATCTTAATATTCACCCTATATATAGACCTGCACAGTGTAACAGAACAGAGCTTCACACCTGAGCCAATAACAGCCCAAATTCAGGCAATACATGATGTTCGATCCTGGCTCATCCCTCATATTGAAGATCTTCATGGTCATAGCCAGCCTCATGCTTTCGGTTCACCTTAAACAAAGAGGGTATTGCCGAAATGCACTTCAAGACCTGGAGTACGGACAAGGCTTGGTCTAAGGAAGGTCTTCTGTTGTTAAAAGTAATGATAATTATACCAACATAATAATATTATATCGTGTGAAATTTAAAATATTCACCCCAGGGAGTGCCTCAAGGATCTCCTTCCCTGTGTATCCCTTCTTCTGAGAAACAGGATTTGAATCTCTTGCGAGCTGACATACGCAAGTGGCGTCAGTGGTTGTCAGATGACTCTTATTTTGAATGGGAACAGTTTTTAGACACAGGAATCGAAGAATTGGATACAGTACCAACCTCCCCTCCTCAATTTGCTCTGACAACGCTTCAGCAGGCACATGCAGATACTACTTGCGAAAATGATGACAGCTATGAATCACCCACACTGCTAGTGAAAAGGGACATTCAGGTATTTTAAACACCTATATAATTATATTATGTTATGGAACAGCTTTGAGGGTAATACCGTATAGCGAGTAATTTTCGTCGGGTAAAAATTCGTTCAACTCGAAAAACAGTGGTATTCGTGAGTAAAAATTTTGTTTATTCTCGTTGCTTGCACTGGTAAGCCATGCCTACGGTAAAATTTCGTGGAGGTCAGCTTGCCCACGAAAATAACGAATATTTTACCCCAAGAAAATTACCCGCTATATATACGGTACTCTGCATGCATGGCTATTTTTATATTATATAGATTTGTTTATATTAAACCCCACTACTCGAGGCCGTAGCAAGCAGTCAGGTTTTGGCCTGACCACTTTTTTGAGCTAAGTAGGTAAATATTGTCATTATTGAAAATTACATAATGGTGTCCTGTTAATGGTCAGCAATAATAATTGTAATATCAGGGTATTAAATGAACCCCACCAGGAATGCTCATTTAAAGGTGTTACATGCAGCATGTTGTCAATAATAATTATATGGGAGAATTGTTAATGAGAGCATTAATTGTACAAACAACATACGAATTGTATAATAAATTGTACAAACATCCATAATTATAAATAATTATTGTTCAGTTACTCAGAAATAGGTAAAAAAATAATTGAAAGTATCAACTGATCATGAAGAGCTCCTTTTAGATCCATTAATGACTATAATTATACAGATGATGAAACAGTCGTAAGTGCATCTGCAATAAGAAGTTATTACATACATAAATTAATAATAAAAGTATAAAGACGAGTCATAGTATTGGTAGAAATTATTTTACCGCAATAGATTTAACGCCAATATCCCGAGCTGAAAATTTGCACCAACGACGTTGTTATGGTAAACAAGGGTGTAATACCGTATAGCACGAAATTATCGAGGGGCTTAATTTTCACTGTTTTCATGGGTTAGCAATCCTATACACGAAATTCCACAAAAGTTGTTCTAGTTATCTGCTAACGTGCAAAGATTATAAAGGCGTGGCTTCCGGCACATATGCAGTCAACCATGCAACGTATAGAGTATATATTTATTGTGCAAATTAATCAATTTGTGGAAATATACAAATTTGTACACTCAAGATGATGCTTTATAATATCATACAAATTTGTACTCTTAAATAAATGTACAAATTTGTACAAATCTAGAGTGTACAAATTTGTACAAATTTGTACACTTCATATAAGTGTACAAATTTGTACACTTCATATTGTGTACAAATTTGTACACTTCATATGTACAAATTTGTACACTTTATGTAAGTGTACAAATTTGTACAAATTTGTACACTTATAATAATTTGTACAGGTTTCATGCTCCCTCCAGGTCTACACAGGGAAACGAAGAGCTGCCCAACCTGAAGCTGACCTATCTTTGGTCAAAACTAGAGATCTTGTTGCCATTCATCATATCAATTGAACGTCATGACTACAAAACACACTTTCAGGGGAAGCTGCACCTAATACTGTCAATCACCGTGATCAATACAACGTATATATGTAGGATGTAGTCACCCTATTTGTTTGCATTGCAGTAGGGTGGAATACTGCAATCCCCATTAGGTAATCAGCAATAAGTAGGTTATAATGCCATGCCCTCATGCTGTACTGCTAATACAACTCTTAATGTGTTCGCTGTACATCCCTCTTACATGAGATAACCTATAGTGCTAGATATTTATTCAGTAAAATTCTGATAATGCTATAGTCCCGATTTGATACAAATTACACCTTTGTATGTTATGACGATCATACCGTGTGTACTATAATTATATAGATATGTTCTCTTCATATGAGTTGTGGGGAATGATGGAAAGGAAAGGATGGATTGGAAACACTTACTGCCAGACTTTTTACAATAATAAATTCATATCAATTGTGAACGTCATGACTACAAAACACACTTTCAGAGGAAGAACACAAAATATTTCAAAGTAATAATAGAGATTAAGTTCGTAACCTCACTGACCTTATCAGTACTCCTCAAACCAGAAATAATGAACCACTGCTAAAGTTGCTCTGCAAGCAGCTAACTTGGCTGGAAGGCACAGACTGTAGACAGAAGCAATTTTGTGAACTTGGCTATTTGTCTCTCTGCCAACTGGTTATGGCAGTCAAGTCCCTTTGCTTTGCCCTATCGCCAGCAATATTTGATGTTCCAGCGGTATCATTGCCACAGGCAGGACAAGAACTCGTTACATCCAGCTATCTCCAGACTTAGACATATTTTGCAGCAGTTGTGATTGATTTTAAGTTTGTGTACGTACGCAATGAAGACGAGTCGTTGATAGTCACCTGGCCAGTCTCTTTCCTTACAGAAAGGGGCGTGGTTTCCAGTCTAGTTTTACACATGTACCCAGACTGTTTGAAGTTATGGCTCACACAAATTTAAATTCATTTGCCTCTTTTTGTGGGCGTAAAATGCGGTTATGTTTGCCTAGTGGTGGTTATTTTTGTCTAGAGGTGGTTTACCACCAACCAACGCCGATCATTGTGGGCACATCCTTGACTGTATAGACTTAATTCTGTTCTGTTGGGTAGCCTAAGTCTGCAGCCCCTCCCCCCTTGGAATGCCTATAATTATACCACACTTACGTCACCGCTAATTGATCTCGTTGGTCAACAGCTATAGAAAAATAACATGCAGCCTGATGCACAGTTTGCAAGCTGTTTTTTAAGTTTTTCATTTGTTCAAGAAAATAAGAAGAGAAAGGAGCCCCATGCTTGAGGATACTAAGACTCCAAAGCGACAGCAGAAACACGGAAGCTGCTCTCCAACAAGATTGATGGCTAAGCCATGTATCTTGTTGGAGAGCAGCTTCCGTGATGAAAATACAATCTAGTCGTAATTTTTAGCAATTCCTCTTCACAGTGTCAGTAATTTTGCTTTTGTCAAAATAATGTATTTGATTGCAACTCCACACTGTGCTAACAAAGAAAGGAGAGACGTTCACACTGAGTGTTGCAACATTTTTTTGCTGATCCTTCTATTATGGTTTTACATGATCGTTCACAAAAAGTTGCTCGGATAATTGGCAATTGAAAATGAACCCTGGGCCAACACTTTATATATGCATATTCATTATTTTTTTTATGTGGAATGACGCGTGGCCAACCTCCTAGACTGTGAGTGTTGTTTTGTTGAGTAAACTGTGGTCTGTGGTTTGTAACACTGACCTTTGTTCAGGACCTGCATAATCGGAATGTGTGATTTCTGGGAAGTGCTGCTAACATAACAAGTCACTATTAATATTATTAAGTGATGCCGCATTGTGAGGCAAATGCTGTTATTATCAGTACACTCTTACTCTCGAGTGTGGCTTATCTATCAATGTGTCTATTATCTTAGTTTCATTTATCGCTATGACACTATAATTATGACACTATTGCGGAAAGAGTTTGAGCAAAACCTATACAACGGTATGAATCTTTGCAGCAAAAGGAAAGGAAACATTATTTTTGTTACAGTGAGACAGCTGCAAGATGACCAGCTGAGAGAGCCGGCATTGATTCCGGTACAGCCAGAAGACTACAACATACCTGATCCCCTGTCCCCTATACGATACAAATCAGCTAGACAGATGACAAATAGGTAGTGAACATGTATTTCTCTGGGTTTGCTGCCAGTAGACTCGAATCTTAAAACTAGCTGCCTAGCTGTATATCATTGTGGGCCTATAATTATTGTAACCTTTTGTATTGCTGAATCCATAGTGAGAGATCAAACACATGAGGTGCTTGTGATTATGATACTAGCTACTAATGTTTCCTGTTCTGGGGACTCCAAGTTACTAGGTGATGAAATAATCGAGCTTGTATAAAATTACAGTGGAACAAAGCTGCTCTTTCTACGACTGCCAGCTCGGGATTTGGAGGGATCTGATACTGACCTCCAAATATTTAATTCTCATGTACAAGTACGGGCACCCTCCAAATCCACGAACTAAATAAATCACTTCAACTACTTCTGACGATTGTCTCAAATTCCCAACCGTATAGTGTTATTATTCCCTTTACTATAATTAATAATTATGTACACATGACGTAAATTATATAATTATAGATATCCAAAGGCTTCTTGAGTATCATATTCAATTGAAACGTTGCACAAAGATGATTTTGATTGGCTCTGAGGAGGAGAGTGATGAACAGTCTTGCGATATTTACTGAGTGTACGGGTTTCTGCTAAATGCATCACCTGTACCTGTAAAATCCCTGCAAAACAGGTGCGTTAGCACTCCATATATATTGCGCATGTGGTGCCTGCTACACCTGTGCACATTAATTAAGTGAGCAAAGTTTTAATGCCCAAACGATTTACACCTTGTACATAATAATTTGTTCTTATAATTATACGATCTTGTGTATATGAGACCAGTTCTCTTTTTGAGTTGTTAGAGAACGATGGCATGCAAGTAAAGAGTATATGCTTTATGGTACAAAAAGGTTTGTATATACGCATAAGATACTATTAGTATCAAAAACGATGGCAAGTATAAAAAAAGGTAGCCACAAAAAATGAATAATGTAGATCGAAAGCTAACATGAAGACACCAAATCTTAAAACAACAAATTAGCATAAAAAACGATGGCAAGCATAACAAGGGTATATTAAGTTGAGATTGAGATTGAAAGCTAATTTATAAAACAACACAATTAGCATCAAACTGTAGTCATTGTCTTGTAACACCTATTGTAAAGTTGTGTCTTAAATATTAATTACACATTGACAATAGTAGATACAAGGGATAAACCTCGAGGCAATTAGGTTTGCGCTTACGCACTAGTATCTAAATGAGTTTGACACTGTTTTGGCGGTGTCCACGCATGTGATACTGAATCATTGCCTTTGGGCTTCTAAATCCCATAGAAACGTCCAAAACAGTGTAAACTATTATGTAATGGCTTTATCATAATTGGAAACTTCGCAAGAATGTGGTCAATATACCATTATGGCTGATCATGATAAATTACCCAGGGTGTACATGAAATAGACATGAAATGTACTTATCTGAGTAAAATAAAATTAGTCCCGATTTGAGATTACACCTTTGTATGTTACGATCATGCATGTGTACTATAAATAGATATGTTCTCTTCATGAGTTGTGGGGAATGGTGGCAAGGAAGGACAGGTTGGAAACACAATAGACTTTTCACGATAATACATAATTAAATTGAACGTCATGACTGCAAAACACACTTTCTGAGGAAGCTGCACCTGGTACACTGAGTTTTTGTAGCGGTGCATGCAGTACATTGACAGGATGTAATGATTAAATTCCACTGCGACACGAAAACATGGCTATAGTCACTAGATATATACGTATAGATAAAATACTTCAAACCCCCTTAATAAAGATAAGGTTTGTAACTCAACCACTAAATAGATTGAAATTTTTGCTAACAATTAGCATCAAAATCACTCATTGCCTCGTAATACCTTCTATTTCGGTGTGTCTCTTAAGGTTTTAAATGTAACGGTAATGGCTTTATCATAATTGGAACTTTGCTGACCCAATATGTATAGACTACAACTAACTATAAATTACAGCTATTAGCTCAAAACTTCTGCTAGACTAGGGCTAATGAGTCCGACAGAGGATCACACTGTACAGACGATATTGATCGCATATATCAAAATGCATGCGTATCTCTGGCTCAAGTTCTGTGAGAAGTCCGTACAAGTGAAAACCCTAAACTGGAGTGCCAAAAAAAATTGCTACATGAACGTGTACTTATATAATTTTGATGTTGCTATAATTGTTACTATATATTTTTATCCTTTGATTATGAAAAATTGCCTCTTCCAGATCCACTCATCATCTAGTGTACTACATTTAATTTCAAAGCTATAATTAATCTCATTCAATTTAAAAATCTGATGATATGGTGTTCTAGTTACCTTCCCCAAAGTCCATGTGCGCTCAAGCAAACATAGCAAACATCCTGTCTGTCAGCCGTCTCTATATAATAGAGTACCAAAAAGATTCCCTTGTGTTGTTTTAGGTTTGAATTTTCATTATCAAAATCATCAGATTCCTTTTATATAGGGTGTTAAAGAGCAAGTTTGGCTGCATACATGCATATCAGCTATATAGTGCTAGCTAGTGTACGTGTTGAATATCTACACGCGTATATACATTGACTCGGAATGAGTATAGTAGTACTATTGTGTGTTTTGTTAGTCCAACTAACTACTGGTGTACAGACCATCTCTGATCACTACACCGTAGCAACAGGTTCTAGCAATTCCTCTACACAGTGTCAACAATTGTGCTTTTGTCAAAATGATGTCTTTGATTGCAACTACACTCACCCTACTGTGCTAACAAAGAAAGGAGAGACGTTCGCACTGAGTGTTGCAGTTGTGGACCAGGTGGGCAAGTCAGTCAATGCTATGATCATTAGTTCACTCAAACTAAACCGTGGTGAGATTGGATCGGTTAAAGGAGGCCAGCAAAGACGACAAGTGAAAGACAGATGCACAGAGTTGGAGTACACAATTTACTCTAGTAATGACCATCGAGCTGTGATAGAGATTAATGCTGATAACAGTTTTTGCTGTGACCAAACAACTTTAATGAAAGAAGTGAATGTTACGTTTCTTCCGTTTACGTGTCCAATCGGACTTGAACCACACTCCAGGGTTATTGATTACACGTGTGTCTGTGATAAACTAATAAAACAATACGTCAGCAAATGCTCCTTACAAAACGGTACCTGGTCCATTGAAATGAACTCAGATCTATATGATCACTGGATCAAGTATGTGTATGCCAATATCACTGGATCATGGTTTCTTGTAGCTTCAGTGTGTCCTTATGAATATTGCCGGAAACATCCACTCAACATCACTCTTGTTGGTTTAATTGAAACAGACGAGCAGTGTGCCCACAATAGGTCTGGGGTATTGTGTGGTGGGTGTCCTCAAGGACTTAGTCTTGTGTTTGGCAGCTCAAACTGTGTGCAATGCTCAAACTACTACCTCCTCTTGATTGTACCGTTTGCTCTGGCTGGTATTGTACTCGTGGCATTCATTCTTTTGACTAATATGACTGTTGCAACAGGGACTATCCATGGGCTCATCTTTTATGCAAACATTGTTTCAACAAATCAGACCCTTTTCTTTCCATTTGAAAATTCGAACTTTCTTACTGTGTTCATATCGTGGTTAAACCTTGACTTGGGAATTGAAACCTGTTTTTACAATGGAATGGACTCGTATGGAAAGCTAATGCTCCAACTTGTGTTTCCAGCATACCTTTTTCTACTGATCTTTGTATTTTTGGTTTTGCATGATCGCTCACAAAAAGTTGCTCGAATAATTGGTAAAATGAATCCTGAGGCAACACTTTACACCCTCATACTTCTCTCCTATTCCAAATTAGTTCGAATTATAATTGAAGCTTTACAGAGCGCATACCTTGGATATCCCCAAAACAAGTTTGTCTGGTTTTACGATGGCAATGTGTCGTACTTTGCGTTTAGCCACATTCCACGATTCCTTGTAGCCTTTATCATCACTCTCTTTGCTGCTGTGTACATTGTAATGCTTTCTTGTGGGCAGGTATTTAGCCGTTACTCCAAATATAAGCTCTTCAAATGGACCACACACAAGTACTGTATTCACTTTATGAATGCACATCATGCTCCCCTCAATAATGACCATCGCTACTGGGTGGGACTGCTCCTGCTAGTAAAACTTGTTTATTTCCTACTCTCCACACTGTTCTATGCTAATGTTGATGTTGTCGGATTATTTTCTGCAAGTTTGGCATCTATCATGCTACTTCTCAAGTTGTTGAACAGAGCATATACAAAACGTTCTACTAACTTCCTTGAGACGTTGTTTTTCATCAATTTATTTGTGATTTCCATTGTAGTTGCAAATTCAAGGACTTCGATAAGCAAGAATATTCATTTCATCTTGGCATATCTATCAATGTCTATCGTCTTTGTTTCGTTTATCGTTATGACAGTATTGCACACTTGTGGAAAGCGTTTGAGCAAAACCTATGCAACAATTCGAATGCAATCTGCTATTAGAGTTTCACAGCAAGAAGAAAGGGAACATCTTGTTGAAGACATCAACAATGAGACACCTGATGATCAGTTGAGAGAGCCAGCACTGGACATTCTGATTCCAGTTCAACCAGAAGATTACAACATACCAGAACCACCGTCCCCTACAATACAAACCAGACAGATGACTACATTTGTCGATATTAGGTAGTTTAGTTTGAGTTTAGATCCAGTAGACTTAGCTGTCTATATATATATAGCTAGCATTTTAAACGGCAGATGTGGGCCTATACAGATCTAATTATTCTTTGTATTGCTGAATCTATATATGTGCATGAAGTTTTGATGCGATTGTTTTATGTTTTCTGCATATACCTCCACCTAACATAACAATATTATTGCTAGAATTTTCATTTTGGGTACTATATTATATCAAGAATGTGGTCAATATACCATCATGGCTGATCATGATAAATTACACAGGGTGTACATGAAATAGACATGAAATGTACTTATATGAGTAAAATAAAATTAGTCCCGATTTGAGATTACACCTTAATTTTTGTATGTTACGATTATGCATGTGTACTATAAATAGATATGTTCTCTTCATGAGTTGTGGGGAATGGTGGCAAGGAAGGACAGGTTGGAAACACAATAGACTTTTCACGATAATACATAATTAAATTGAACGTCATGACTGCAAAACACACTTTCTGAGGAAGCTGCACCGGGTACACTGTGAGTTTTTGTAGCGGTGCATGCAGTACATTGACAGGATGTAATGATTAAATTCCACTGCGACACGAAAACATGGCTATAGTCACTAGATATATACGTAACTTCAAACCCCCTTAATAAAGATAAGGTTTGTAACTGAACCACTAAATAGATTGAAATTTTTGCTAACAATTAGCATCAAAATCACTCATTGCCTCGTAATACCTTCTATTTCGGTGTGTCTCTTGCGAATATACACAAGGTTTTAAATGTAACGGTAATGGCTTTATCATAATTGGAACTTTGCTGACCCAACATGTATATAGACTACAACTAACTATAAATTACAGCTATTAGCTCAAAACTTCTGCTAGACTAGGGCTAATGAGTCCGACAGAGGATCACACTGTACAGACAATATTGATCGCATATATCAAAATGCATGCATATCTCTGGCTCAAGTTCTGTGAAAAGTCCGTACAATGAAAACCCTAAACTTGAGTGCCAAAAAAAATTGCTACATGAACGTGTACTGATATTTATCGTTATAATTTTTATGTTGCTATAATTGTTACTGTATATTTTTATCCTTTGATTATGAAAAATTGCCTCTTCCAGATCCACTCATCATCTAGTGTACTACATTTAATTTCAAAGCTGCTATTATTATAATTAATCTCATTCAATTTAAAAATCTGATGATATGGTGTTCTAGTTACCTTCCCCAAAGTCCATGTGCGCTCAAGCAAGCATAGCAAACATCCTGTCTGTCAGCCGTCTCTATATAATAGAGTACCAAAAAGATTCCCTTGTGTTGTTTTAGGTTTGAATTTTCATTATCAAAATCATCAGATTCCTTTTATATAGGGTGTTAAAGAGCAAGTTTGGCTGCATGCATGCATATCAGCTAGTGCTAGCTAGTGTGTTGAATATCTACACGAGTATATACATTGACTAGGAATGAGTATAGTAGTATTGTGTGTTTTGTTAGTCCAACTAACTATTGGTGTACAGACCATCTCTGATCTCTACACCGTAGCAACAGGTTCTAGCAATTCCTCTACACAGTGTCAACAATTGTGCTTTTGTCAAAATGATGTCTTTGATTGCAACTCCACACACCCTACTGTGCTAACAAAGAAAGGAGAGAAGTTCGCACTATGTATTGCAGTTGTGGACCAGATGGGCAAGTCAGTCAATGCTACGATAATCAGTTCACTCAAACTAGACCCTGGTGAGATTGGATCTCTTAAAGGAGGCCAGCAAAGACGACAAGTGAAAGACAGATGCACCGAGTTGGAGTACACAATTTACTCTAGTAATGACCATCAAGCTGTGATAGAGATTAATGTTGATAAGAGTTCTTGCTGTGAGCAAAAAACATTCATGAAAGAAGTGAATGTTGCCTTTCTTCCGTTTACGTGTCCAATAGGACTTGAACCACACTCTGGGGTTATTGATTACACGTGTGTCTGTGATCAACAAATAAAACAATACGTCAGTAAATGCTCCTTACAAAACGGTACCTGGTCCATTGAAATGAAATCAGATCTATATGATCACTGGATCAAGTATGTGTATGCCAATATCACTGGATGGTTTCTTGTAGCTTCAGTGTGTCCTTATGAATACTGTCAGAAACGTCCACTCAACATCAGTCTTGTTGGTTTAATTGAAACAGACGAGCAGTGTGCCTACAATAGGTCTGGGGTATTGTGTGGTGGGTGTCCTCAAGGACTTAGTCTTGTGTTTGGCAACTCAAAATGTGTGCAATGCTCAAACTACTACCTCCTCTTGATTGTACCGTTTGCTCTAGCTGGTATTGTACTAGTGGCATTCATTCTTTTGACTAATATGACTGTTGCAACAGGGACTATCCATGGGCTCATCTTTTATGCAAACATTGTTTCAGCAAATCAGACCCTTTTCTTTCCATTTGAAAATCCGAACTTTCTTACTGTGTTCATATCGTGGTTAAACCTTGACTTGGGAATTGAAACCTGTTTTTACGATGGAATGGACTCGTATGGAAAGCTAATGCTCCAACTTGTGTTTCCAGCATACCTTTTTCTACTGATCTTTGTATTTTTGGTTTTGCATGATCGCTCACAAAAATTTGCTCGGATAATTGGTAAAATGAATCCTGAGGCAACACTTTACACGCTTATACTTATCTCCTACTCCAAATTGATTCGAATTATAATTGCTGCTTTACATCTCGCATACCTTGCATATCCTCAGAACAAGTTTGTCTGGTTTTACGATGGCAATGTGTCGTACTTTGCGTTTAGCCACATTCCTCGATTCCTTGCAGCCTTTATTATCACTCTCTTTGCTGCTGTGTACATTGTAATGCTTTCTTGTGGGCAGGTATTTAGCCGTTACTCCAAATATAAGCTCTTCAAATGGACCACACACAAGTACTGTATTCACTTTATGAATGCACATCATGCTCCCCTCAATAATGACCATCGCTACTGGGTGGGACTGCACCTGCTAGTAAAACTTGTTTATTTCCTACTCTCCACACTGTTCTATGCTAATATTGAAGTTGTAGGATTATTTTCTGGAAGTTTGGCATTTGTCATGTTACTTCTCAATCTGTTGAATAGAGTATACAAACAACGTTCTACTAACTTCCTTGAGGTATTGTTTTTCATCAATTTATTTGTGATTTCGATTGTAGTAGCAAATTCAAGGAATTTGATAAGCAAGAACGTTGATTTCATCTTGGCATATCTATCAATGTCTATCGTCTTTGTTTCATTTATCGTTATGACGGTATTGCACACTTGTGGGAAGAGTTTGAGCAAAACCTATGCAACGATTCGAATGCAATTTGCTAATAGAATTTCATAGCAAGAGGAAAGAGAACATCTTGTTGAAGACATCAACAATGAGACACCTGATGATCAGCTGAGAGAGCCGGCATTGATTCCAGTAAGACTATAACATACCTGATCCCCCGTCCCCTATCAGACAGATGACTACGAATAGTGAACATGAAACATGATATAAAATTATGTTTCTCTGAGTTTAAAGTTATAATAATTATAAAAGCTAGCTGCCTGCTGAATATTATACAAATTTCTTGGGCCTTTATAGATATGTTATATATGTATGTATTGCTGAATCCATATTCATTTTTATGTGAGGTCAAACACATTCTAGGTGCCTGTGATATGATTGGTTCTGTTACTGCACTAAATTTATATGTTTCCTATTCTGAGACTTGCCAAGCTATAGCAAAGTCGCGCCTTCTATGACTGCCAGCACGGGATTTGGAGGGACCATTACCGTAGTAGTGCTAGAAATATAACGTGCGTATAAAATACTGCTATTTGGCCAATTTTAAGGCCACGAATACTATTATTTTATCAACGCCACAATTTCTATGAGGATTGTACAAAAAGGCCAGTAAGTGTGCGATACGTGATATGATAAGCGCTCGCAAAAATAGCATTAGTTTGTACCATGCATGCAGTTCTAGATAATTATAGTACCACGCATGCAGTTCAAGCACTTATATACAGTATCTGATACTGACCACCAAACGTTTTTTCTTCTCGTGTGCAAGTATGGGCACCCTCCAACCAGCTTCTGTCAACCTATACACGTTTTAATTCAGGTTTTTAAATAGCCTCGACTCCAGCCCCTTGAATAGTCTTTCTCAGCGGCTTGGAATCGAGGCTAGTTTTTAAATAGAAAAGCTTCTTGAGTATCATATTCAACAGGCTGCATGGTTGCATGGAACATTGCACAAAGTGTTTATGATTGGCTCTGAGGAGAAGAGTGATAATCTCACGATATTTGCCGAGCATATGGATATCTGCTGAATGAATCGGCTGTAACTGCAAAACCCTAGCTTGCACGAGGAAGTAATTAATTATCAATTATCAACACAGGTGCATTAACTATAGGACATTTACCGGGACAAATATTATTGGGACAGAAGTTGGAAATTTTGACTCTACCGTAATACCTTTTCCATGTTGGCACTCTATAATTATAATGGTTAAAGTTCCTGCTATACACATGTATGTGCTTGGATTTGATATGAGATATTGCTAGTCCCAAATTGTACGGACTACATGCACCTTTGTATAATTAACTGTAATTATACACAAGATCCTACATAATTTTGTACAATCTTGTGTATACAAACGACCGGTTCTCTTCATGAGTTGTGAGGCTAGGAAAGGTATATGTTTAATTGCCACAGTAAATGTGAAGGTTTGTAGATAGATTGAAAGCTATTGATCATGAAGAGACACTAAAATTAATAATAATAACGAACTTATGACAATGATTAGCATCAAAACTATACTCATTGTCTTGTAACACCTTCTATTTCGGTGTCTCTTGAATACACATGGGATACAAGGTTTCAATAAATCGAAACTTAGAGTAATAAGCTTTATCATAATTGGAACTTCGTTGACACTATCAGTAGTGCCCTATAACCATAAAGGAACAGACCCCATTATAATTATCTTTTCTAACCCGGGCACCCAACTATGTATGTTATGCTATTAGATTACAGCTATTAGCTCAAAAATGTCTGCTATAGGGCTAATGAATCCATTAGAGGATCACACTATACAGACGAAATAGATGAAGAAACTGTATACATGTACATGCATGTATATCTATCGATATCCCTGGCTTAAGTTCTGTGAGAAGTCCGTACATGTCAAGTGGAACTCTGGAAAGTTTGAGTGCCAAGAATACTACGTGAGTGCATGTGTAGATATAGTGGGACATAATTATGTGCAAGCATGCATTAAATGCGTTTTAACCAACTTTTCATCTACAGCTATATATATAATTAGTAATTATATAGTGATGTGCTCAGAATTTATACTTATCACACAAATTTAATACCAGTTATTACCAGTATATAATTATTGTCTAGTGCATACAAACCACCACTGACCATACTAGCAGTGACCATGCAGCTCGGGCATATCCCACAGAATGATTCTCAGCACTGTATAATTGTTTTTTCCCAAAATTATATTTTCGATCTATCTGAAGCGCTAGCATAAAATGTCCAAACAGTGAGAGCAATACACGCAGCCCGATAAACTCTGATGCCATGCAAAGATATATAATAGTAAGACAACTGATACCAGCAGCTGAGAGAGCCAGTACCTGTAACATATACCAGATCCTCCATCGCAAAAGCAATGAGCAAGATATGCAGCTGGTGAAGTTTGTTGACACTAATTATGCTAAGTGTATATGCATGTGATCGTGAACAGGTGAAGCCAATGTTATACATTTCATAACTTCTGTTAATTCACAGTCATGTTAAAATGTTAAAGCTGCTATTCGTGTAGAAATATTGGGCACTTTTAATTCATCAGTTTTTTGAAGCAGTAAAGTATAATTATGTTAAGCAACGCAAACATCCTGTATGTGAATTGCTCAGTCTATCAACCGTCTCTAAGGGCATTCTCGTCAACTAAATTAGTCCCTTTTTTGTTGTATAGGTTTTGAATTTACCACAAATTCTTATTGTCAGGATTCCTTTTATAGGGTTTTACAAAGCTTGCATGCATATCAGTGCTAGCTATACTGAGTTGAATATCTACACAAGTAAAAGAATTGACTTAAGGAATGAGTATAGTAGTACTATTGTGTGTTTTGTTAGTCCAACTAACTACTGGTGTACAGACCATCTCTGGTCACTACACTGTAGCAACAGGTTTTAGCAATTCCTCACAGTGTCAACAATTGTGCTTTTGTCAAAATGATGTCTTTGATTGCAACTACACTCACCCTACTGTGCTAACAAAGAAAGGAGAGACGTTCGCACTGAGTGTTGCAGTTGTGGACAAGGTGGGCAAGTCAGTCAATGCTACGATCATTAGTTCACTTAAACTAAACCGTGGTGAGATTGGATCGGTTAAAGGAAGCCAGCAAAGACGACGAGTTAAAGACAGATGCACCGAGTTGGAGTACACAATTTACTCTAGTAATGACCATCGAGCTGTGATAGAGATTAATGCTGATAAGAGTTTTTGCTGTGACCAAACAACTTTAATGAAAGAAGTGAATGTTACGTTTCTTCCGTTTACGTGTCCAATCGGACTTGAACCACACTCCAGAGTTATTGATTACACATGTATCTGTGATAAACTAATAAAACAATACGTCAGCAAATGCTCCTTACAAAACAGTACCTGGTCCATTGAAATGAACTCAGATCTATATGATCACTGGATCAAGTATGTGTATGCCAATATCACTGGATCATGGTTTCTTGTAGCTTCAGTGTGTCCTTATGAATATTGCCGGAAACATCCACTCAACATCACTCTTGCTGGTTTAATTGAAACAGATGAGCAGTGTGCCTACAATAGGTCTGGGGTATTGTGTGGTGGGTGTCCTCAAGGACTTAGTCTTGTGTTTGGCAGCGAAAAATGTGTGCAATGCTCGAACTACTACCTCCTCTTGATCGTACCGTTTGCTTTGGCTGGTATTGTACTCGTGGCATTCATTCTTTTGACTAATATGACTGTTGCAACAGGGACTATCCATGGGCTCATCTTTTATGCAAACATTGTTTCAACGAATCAGACCCTTTTTTTTCCATTTGAAAATTCGAACTTTCTTACTGTGTTCATATCGTGGTTAAACCTTGACTTGGGAATTGAAACCTGTTTTTACGATGGAATGGACTCGTATGGAAAGCTAATGCTCCAACTTGTGTTTCCAGCATACCTTTTTCTACTGATCCTTGTATTTTTGGTTTTGCATGATCGCTCACAAAAAGTTGCTCGGATAATTGGTAAAATGAATCCTGAGGCAACACTTTACACGCTCATACTTCTCTCCTATTCCAAATTAGTTCGAATTATAATTGAAGCTTTACAGCTCGCATACCTTGGATATCCTCAAAACAAGTTTGTCTGGTTTTACGATGGCAATGTGTCGTACTTTGCGTTTAGCCACATTCCACGATTCCTAGTAGCCTTTATCATCACTCTCTTTGCCGCTGTGTACATTGTAATG
Organism: Halichondria panicea; assembly: GCF_963675165.1. Classification (NCBI taxonomy): domain Eukaryota; kingdom Metazoa; phylum Porifera; class Demospongiae; order Suberitida; family Halichondriidae; genus Halichondria; species Halichondria panicea. The sequence continues at coordinate 4,846,447 of NC_087390.1, forward strand.
CTTTCTTGTGGGCAGGTATTTAGCCGTTACTCCAAATATAAGCTCTTCAAATGGACCACACACAAGTACTGCATTCACTTTATGAATGCACATCATGCTCCCCTCAATAATGACCATCGCTACTGGGTGGGACTGCTCCTGCTAGTAAAACTTGTTTATTTCCTACTCTCCACACTGTTCTATGCTAATGTTGATGTTGTCGGATTATTGTCTGCAAGTTTGGCATTTATCATGCTACTTCTCAAGTTGTTGAACAGAGCATATACAAAACGTTCTACTAACTTCCTTGAGACATTGTTTTTCATCAATTTACTTGTGATTTCCATTGTAGTAGCAAATTCAAGGACTTTGATAAGCAAGAATATTCATTTCATCTTGGCATATCTATCAATGTCTATTGTCTTTGTTTTGTTTATTGTTATGACAGTATTGCACACTTGTGGAAAGCGTTTGAGCAAAACCTATGCAACAATACGAATGCAATCTGCTATTAGAGTTTCACAGCAAGAAGAAAGGGAACATCTTGTTGAAGACATCAAAAGTGAGACAGCTGATGATCAGCTGAGAGAGCCAGCACTAGACATTCTGATTCCAGTTCAACCAGAAGATTACAACATACCCGATCCACCGTCCCCTACGATACAAACCAGACAGATGACTACATTTGTCGACATTAGGTAGTTTAGTGAATGATTTAATGTTTCTCTGAGTTTTACAGCCAGTTAGATCTATAGACTATCAATGTCAGAATATAAAGTTAGCTGTCTATAGCTGAATTCTATATGGCAGATTCTTTTGTCTTCGTATCTATCATATCATGTAATCCTTCTGTATTCATGTATTGCTATAGATCTAGATATCCATAACATGTGGTCAAACCAAACACATGTCAGGTGTTCTTGCTATGATTGTTTCTGATTACTATTTAAGGCAGTTTCCTGTGTTCTTACCCCTGTGATGACACACTCCCACTTATGGTCATGACATTGTGTGCATGTGTCTAGTTGGCTCATTATCAGTTCAGACTATAATTATATGGATCTATAGCTATAGTCCAATGATGTATCTACATAGCCATTGTTTAGTCAGTTGCCTATTTGCATCCATTGCCATCTCAGGAGTGATCTCTAAGCAACCTCTCTACTTGCTGTCCTATACTAACTCTGAAGACTCTATTGTGAATCCATTTGAAAGCTCATCCCTAACTATTGCTGCACAGTTGGCAGTGAACCACATCAACAACAATTCAGACTTACTTTCAGGCTATGAACTACGTTTAATCAGCCAAGACAGTGGATGTATTGCATTAAATTATGTGTCTTTGTTTAGACATTTCATTTACAGCCACAAGAACATTACCGGCATTCTGGGGCCTGGTTGCTCAGAACCTTCCATCACTCTAGGCTCGGAGATTATCACGATGCCAATGCTACAGACCTTATCAGTCGGTATATCTGCAACTCAAACATTGGAGCAACAGCATTTTGTGAACTCGTTTAGTACGCTCGACTCTACACGACTTATAGTTAAAGCTTTGCTAAAGATTATTAGCGATAATAACTGGACCAGATTGTTTATCGCATTCGATTCTACGACCAATTACTATACTAAAATATTCGAGCAACTCAATTCAAGCTTACCAAGAACTGACTTTAAATTACAATACATTGCTCTGCACAATAGTACACTTGAGTTTGATCCTGTTGGTGCTGCACCAGATTGTGTTGAAAATCCACGGATCTTCATTGTCATAGCTGGCTCAGAAATAGTGAAAAGGATAGTTTGCCTCTTTGACAAAAATTTTATGGGAATCTTATACCCCACGTACCAGTTTGTAGTAGTTGGTCAAACGTTGGAGTCTTTAGTAACTGATGTAACTTTTGAATTGGTTACTTTTATCAATGACACTGTTCGTACACATGCAGTTTTTGAGTGCTCTTCGGATGATATTGAAACTCGGCTTATTGGTTCTATTTTTCTTCTCTACAACGTTGTAGCCAATACCACAAACACACTCTCCGGCTTGTCACATTCACAATTTGTTGAGGAATACAATCGTAACATTCAAACTTATAACAATGAAAACTCAAATAACCTGCTTCCTAGTTTCTATGGTGCTCCTTTTTACGATTCTGTTTGGGCACTTGCATTAGCTCTTAATCGCTCAGCTACTGATTTGGGGGGAAATGGACTATCTGATCTTTCAGATTATAACTATGGCGATAAAAACTCAACTGAGATAATTCGAAACCATTTGCTATCAGTTGATTTTCCAGGAATTTCTGGGAGGATTAGATTCAGCAGGAATAATACATTTGTTCCACGGGTTGTCGACATCTTTCAGGTTCGAAATAACAAACTGATATTATTGGAATACTACATGTACAATGTCACAGAAGACGATGTCACAGAAGACGGGCTATTTGCGTATGGAAACGAAACCATCACGGACTATATCGGTGACACGTTTAAACTAGTCACTGAGAAACCTTTATACACGGGGGTTGTACTGATGGTGACTATCGTGTTAATTTCGATACTTCTGATAGGGTTTCAATTGTTGAGTGTTGTGTATGTAAAGCATCCGTCCATTAGGGCAACTAGCCCGAGGGTATACCACTTAACCTACATTGCTTGCTACATACTTCTGAGTGCTTGTGTTTTAAAGATAGTAGCTTTCTCTTTCAACTTACCCGAATACAGCCTAAAAAGTGAATGTAGGATTGATCAATTGGCGGAGTTTCTATTCGGGACGAGTGATGTTCTCTTGTATGCAACTTTGGCCGCTATTTCATTTCGTATTTACCGGATATTTGTCCACTATATGAATCCAGGAAAGTTTATTCAGAATTCGTACTTGATATCCTTCATTGCAATCATCACTCTTCTTTACATTGTATGCGATGCAGTAACGATTGCACTAACTATTGAAGATCCGCGTATAGATTGCTCGAACATTACTGGGAGTGTGATGACTGTTGACATTATTTGTAACGTTCAGTTTGAATGGTATAGACTTCCTAACGTCGCATTTCCAATTGTACCGAGTGTTTTAGCTTGTGTTTTTTCACTTTTAGGAAGCAAGAAAGTGTCAATAAATAAGTTTAAAACTACTTCCTTTGCATTGCTCTGTTTCATCGCCTATCTCAACGTAGCCACATTGACCCTGTTCTATTTAACCAATGCTACCTCACCAACCCCTGCACTAGTGATTGGATCCAAACTAGCTTTGGTTATTTGTTGCATACTTCTTCTCTATCTACCTCCGAGTTGGCCCATCTTCAAGGAATGGTACACCGGCTCTCGCTTGGAGCAGTATTATGTATCAACCCGTTCTTGTCAGGAAACAGATATCAAGCCAAAAATAACAATTACGTTAGCTGCTGAAAACAAACTGAATGAAGTAAACTCATCCACAATTTAATAGTAATTGTATTTTAATTGTATTTATTTCCTGTTCACTCTCAAATTCCACATATACCCTTTCATGTTATACACACGTCACAAAAAAAATCATCTGATCCAAATTAAAATCAAATCAATACATCTGAACATTATAGTCAAAAATCGAATCACACCTTCTGTACACTTACACTCAAAGTCAAAACAACTGCATGTAAAGGTGAGGTAACAGCTGTGACTTGCAAACATGTATATAGCTAAATTCTGACTTGCATTGTTCGCATGCATGTAGCTAAATTCTGACTTGCATTGTTCGCATACATAAGGCTTATAGCTAAATTCTGACTTGTATTGCTCGCATTCATGTAGCTAAATTCTGACTTGCATTGTTCACATACATGTAGCTATAAGTTCTGACTTGCATTGTTCGCATGCATGTAGCTATAAGTTTTGACTTGCCTCATCATGCACTCCTAGTTATAGGCAAGGTCATAATCATTCCAGCACACGTATGATCATTACTCACTCCATGCATGCAGGTTAGTTATAAGCATGCAGGTTAGTACAAGCATGCAACATGCACACTAAAGAAGAGACTGAGTTCAATATTGGTTGTACAGTGATGAGACGGTCCTCAATGCGTGTAGTGTGTGTGTGTGTGTGTGTGTGGCACTAGAAAATACATTGATGCAACCATGCAGACTAAAATTAAGCTAATACATTATAAAAGATAAATTTAATGAGAGAAAAAATCCACTTAGTGCTAAAAAGGTACTAGGAAGCAAGTTATTTCATGAATCAATTGTTACGGTATTTACTTGCTGCGCTTGGATGAGTGTCTTCTCAGGATGGGATTTGGGTAATCTTGCTGAGGTGTCAGGTACAGTGGATTCTCATGCTGTTTGTATGTGTGTGTGGTGGGGGAGGGGTGGTAGTAATTGTCAGTGTGTGTGCATGTGGCGGTAAAATATACAACATTAGGTGTGTGTGTGTGTGTGTGCATGCGGCGGTAAAATGTAGAACATTAGGCATGTGCGTGTGTGGGGGTAATGTGACTGCTTTGTGTGGTGTAAGGTATGTGCATTTATATGAGTGTGTGAAACATAAAAGGGTGACGTAAAATATACAACATTAGGTGTGTGCGTGTGTGCATGCGGCGGTAAAATGTAGAACATTAGGTGTGTGCGTGTGTGGGGGTAATGTGACTGCTTTGTGTGGTGTAAGGTGTGTGCATTTATATGAGTGTGTGAAACATAAAAAGAGTGACACAAAAACATATTTCCGTTAAAAGCTGGCACTTGCATTGCACACAGTATGGCTACAATAAAACATTTACACACACAATTATTGTCAGGAAAACTTACAGGTGCGAAGTCAGCATGCTGTAGCTCTGCAGTGAACTTCCCGTACTCCTTTTTATCCTATAGGTGGAAAAAGCACGCATGCATGCTCATACCAGATTTGATGAATGCTTGATAATAAGCATATCCCATAGCTCGCCACTTTTCGAACAGTACATGCACACAAAACCAAGAGTAGTGCTCAATAGTAAGCATATCCCATAGCTCGCCACTTTTCGAACAGTACATGCACACAAAACCAAGAGTAGGTAAGAGTGTATGAGTGTTGAACCATGCAACTCATTGATAGCAAGAGTCCATAACAAAAGAGAGAATGTATCAAACGCGTGCATCAGAAAGTAACGTGACTTACTGTTGTACATTAATTGTACTAGAAACCCCTGTCTGAAACGTATGCTCAACAATGACAATTTGGAATGGCTGCCTCGAGGTAAGTGGTGGCTCCAGGCACTCAGATTGGTCAGTTACCAAGCAGGAAGTCCCGTTACTTTTCTGATGCAAGGTATATGTAATGCTTGGTTGGATATCCTCTCTCTTTTATGATGGCCTCTTGATAGTAATGGTAATTTGTTATGTTAGCAACACAGCACACAGGTCAGTGCTACAAACCACAAACTACACTCAACAACACTATTAAATTGAACATGATCTGGCTATTGTCTTAGTAAGAATGGACCAATTCAAGCAACCTGGATGCATGTAGCAAACTACACATTAAATGACTGCTTACTGGAAGCCACGCCGGGCATGTTATAGCATATAATTCTACTTAAAGAACAATTTTCGTGGACTTAATTTTCGTGTAAGATTGCTAACCCACGAAATCAGCGAAAATTAAGCCCTCGAAAATTTGTCGCTATACGGTATGTATAGTGATGGATCCTTTTTATTATTATTATAGTCAAGCTTAAAACGTTTAAAATACCCTTGAAACTTGAGTTAATTATGGGCAGTCAGCATAATAATACTAACACTGACCCTGGGGCTATAATTAATCAGCCCAATTTCAAACGTATAATTGGCTATATACTTACGAATCTACATGTACATTGTACATCACTTGTGCTTACCCAAACAACGAAACCGATCTTGAGCAGACAGAGGATGAGCAAACCCAGCACAATAATAAGTAGAACTATGCCAGCAGCTATCGTATAGGGGGCCCAAGATGGTAGTTGTCCACAATCCATAGTGTCTTCAAAAATAAGCACCGGTAAATTGTACGCAAATGATGGTCGGCCAACGGAGAATTCATAGGTACACCCCCCTACGATAGCATTGCAGGGGTTGGAAAAGTACTGGTCTGTGTCTGTGTGTGTGTTTGGAAGGAGGGTAGTAAGCACAAAGCTAACTGGGTTGGATGGAACCAAGCCCGCTGAGCGTACCATTTTGACTCAAACAGAACGCATATTAATTTTATTTTTATGAAGGACATTCAATTGACAATTTATATATATATTTTTTTCCCGGTCTTCAGAGGAGCACCAAACCCGTCATTGCCAGTCCACAAGTTTCGGTCCCTTTAATTTTCTGACTTGTGGATAGCACAAGGAAAGGTGGGACCACTCCCATGCATGCGGAGTCCGGGTGTGACTGTCAATAAACACCACAAAACATGCAGTTGAAAAGCAAGCTAAAAACAATTTGTTTTTGTATTTTGTTTAGGAAGTACAACTATTGGGTAATTTAGACATGCAAAATGTAACCCACGTGACGACATTAGTTTCTTTCCATTGTGAGGATGCTAATTCTTCTGTCTCTCTTTAGCTTTGTTCGCAGATTTTTAGTACCATGACGATTCTTTTTAGGCTCATGTGATTCTTCTATCTAGGTGTATCCATCTTATGTTAGGCGTTTTGTGGCTTGTAGCTACATGTATCTTATGTTAGGCGTTTTGTGGCTTGTAGTAGGTCCAATTAAGTACTGCCACTACAGTAATTTTGACTCACTGCTGTCAGAGACTTCATCACTTCTCCGCAGTAAGTAGCTGGGGTGGGTGGAGCAAAGGAGGTCGGGGCAATTCTCCCCACTAATAGTACAGCTTACACAAGGAGCGAAAAAATCGCAAAGATTCTGCAGAAAGGAAAGGTGGTTGTTGACATACAGGTCATGCATACATACATGTATAATTATGTACAGTACCCATCAATAAAAAGTTCCCATTCCGTTTGCGTAAAACGCACCGTTCCTGTTTAAACGCATAAAAAAAAACGCATAATGAACGCATTGTATTATGCAAAACGCTACCGTTTTCACGCATGTGCAGAAAAATTGCTGAGTAAGCAGATTCGTTAACTTGTGATCGTGCGTACAGTGTAGCAGTAGCTAGCTAGCTAGCTTGTGTACTACAGTATAGCTGATTGTCTAGCGCTTTAATCCTCTTAGTTAGCTTATAGATGCTATTTTGCAACAGTGGACCGTTTCCCCAGTTGTTCTCGGTCTCGCATCAGCCCCAAGACTAAGTTGCCCTCCATGCAAGTTATTTGTGACCTGGAACGACCGTTTTTGAAGACCATCGTCTCTTCTCCAGTATGTCCGACTGCATACTTTATAATAGCTAGCTCATTGTACTACAAATCATACAGTATCATTGTGTAAGTAATTTCAATTTTTCATGATGACGTCACCGTTTTAATTTATAATGAGAAATTGGTTGCGTTCTGCATCCGGTTTAACGCTACCGTTTTTACGTGTGTTTTTAGAAACGGAACGGGAACTTTTTATTGATGTATACTGTACATGTATTCGGTGGAGCAAAGCATAATCTGTACATGTTTTCGCTTACTATAATGTAAATTAGTTAAATTTTTTGTTGTACACACCCATAAAGTTTGTATGATTTGTTTTACCCTCTTTCAAATTACATCAGGCAGGAAACAAGTCTTGTAGTAGCTATGCAGGTGGTCTTAAGAATCTCTAAGGGGGGGGGGGGGGTATACTAAATACATCTATTCCAGGCATTCACTTTGATCTTAGTGCAAAAATGTAGAGCTCTATGGATATAATTACGGGGAAAAATTATTAATTTGATGATAAGAAAGTCTCATGCAGTCCTTATAAGTCCCCCCAATCACATGTATAGTACTAGCTACACCAGAGGAGGTCCGACACGGAGTGCCTCGATTAGGCTAAAGACTTTTAACGTTGAGTTTGGCACGTGACCAAGCCTATAATCAAGCCTAATCGAGGTACTCGTGTCGCACCTCCTCTGGTACTACACTAGCTGTACATATACACCGTGGTATTAAATGGCCAACCAGAGGAGGAGGGGCAAGTATTATCCCCACCTCCCAGGAATGGTTCTCACCATGGGCAGACATAGACCATCCCCGCTCTGTAGATCCGCCGTACCGGTGGCAGTTTGTCCACATTGACACCCAGTACACGCACACATCCCACTGTTGTTGCGATTATTTGCCACTTGACACAGTTCAGCCTGGGGAATGCATGGACCCACTAAACACATTACTATAATAGAGTACATACATGTAAAGCAGTGGAAACAATTGTGCATACTACATGTAGGTATTTTTGTGAAACTTCCAATTTTTCTGACCACAGGACTGCATATCCTACAGCAGTTTCCATGTGATCACTAGCACATGTATGCCATCACTCTTAACTTTGCATTGATCAACTTTGTGTATCATATCCCGTTATGTTCACCAATTGACTATTATACCTATGTTCCCAATTGATCATGTTTGCTACCCAATGTTCTCTTCTGTACATTAAACAACTACTGCAAACAATTTTTGTTCATCTATGACATTCATCACGCTTGCCCCATGAGTTATATAGCTCAATCACAGCGCTCACATTGCTAAACAGATGCATATACACCCAACATGTGTTATAATTACTTGACAGTGGTCAGGGAGGTACTAATGCAGAGGTATAATAACAGTTGGTCAACGGTCAATTTTCGAGCAATTAGCCTATTTGACCAGCCATTTAGCTACTTGCTCGGTCATAGTGTTTAGCATGCAAAGATTGAAGGCCAAAGGTCATAGTTATGATGCGCATGCATGCGCACTAAAATAATGATCTCATAACAGCCATGTGTCTTTGTTTATTGCACAAGAGGAGGCCTAGATATTTATATAGCTATGTAGCAGAGTGACAAGACGACTAGGTAAGCTTCTATTTTATGTGCTAGGCATTACCTTACCTTTCCTAAAGCCTAGAGATTACTAAGGACATTGCATGGGTAATTTAGTGTCCGACCAATATCACCTAAGGCAGAACAAAATGTATTTTGCTAGGACAACTTGTCAGGACAATCACGATGTGTTATTTATACCTCTGCTAATGGCACCATACATGTACATGTAGGTACACTAAAACTATTTGCAAAGCACCACGACTGTGGTTACCTAGAAACAATGTGTATAATAATTATGGTGCGTGTATTTGACAAGCAGCCATGGAAAATACAACTGCAGTAATACCATAGTACTCATGCACCACATCTGACAGCTACAACCCGCACTTGCTATGCATACCCACAGTTTGCAATAACAACTTTATCAAGTTACAGCCAGAACCAAATACTCAATCCCACAAACCAAATCAATTGCCTTTCACACAGACCCAAACAATGAATCAGTATTCTGACCCCACTCACTTTCCTTCCATCACTGGTCCAGTTAGTATTGAAGCAGATGTCAGGATTACAGTCACAAGTGGGACCAAAATACGGCTCCTGAGATACAGGAGCTAGAGCATCACATGCACACTCCGGAGGTACACCACATACACAAGACCCTCGGCCTATGCATGTGTGTGCGTGCGTGTGCGTGTGTGCGTGTGCAAGTGGGCTGTGCAGTGTTTGTTGATGTGAACATTGTTTGTAGCTACCATGGCATATAGCGCAACATTTTCGAGGGGCTTAATTTCGCTGTTTGAAGTTTTCGTGGGTTAGCAATCCTACACGACTTAATCTGCTATAATGTGAAGGCGTGGCTTCCAGTAAGTAATCAACCCATGAAAAATGCTTTTAGAGGCCATATTCTATGAAATAAGTTCCTCAAAAATTTCGTACTATTACGGTATAATTTTACTATTTCGATGAAGTTATGCTGTATAGTAACATACAGTTGTAAAGCTACACATACTCAAGCTTATAGGGAGTGATGAAACTTTATCGTAATAAATTTCTGTAGTAGTACGTTGCATGACTTACCATTACAGTTACAGGAGGCATCATCACATCTGCAGCCATTCTCAGGTCCAAAGAACTGTAGAAAATTAGGATGAGTTAGTATATGTACATGTGTTCGTAATAATAGCAATTGGTATATATACATGTATAAATTATACCGTGTAGTGTAACATTTTCGAGGGGCTTAATTTTCGCGGATTTCGTGGGTTAGCAATCCTACACGAAAATTAAGCTAGTTCACGAAAATTGTTCTTATCTGCTATAACGTGCAAAGATTAAAGGTGTGGCTTCTGGTAAGCAGTCATTCCACAAACATTGTGCAACGAAATGCTTTTAGAGGCCCATTCCACGAAATATAAGTGCCTCGAAAATTTCGCGCTATACGGTACATTAGGCTTGATTTCTTTTACATGTACATACAAATATGCTACATTGTACATGTACATGTATATATGACACACACAACATGTACATGCACCGATAAAGGTTAGCTACATGTACATACATGTGTGACTACATGTACGTACATATTACATAATTACTACATGGACTGTATAATTATACAAATTGTATGTGCCCACAACTAGCTGTTACAGTACGTCATTAGTGCGTACAACTCACTGGAGGGTTGCAGATACAGACACCGCAGCCACTGCACATACCTCTCATCTCACCACCACACTCCGTGCCATTGAACCTGAAAAATAATCAGTGAGATTGGATCCATAGAATGCAACGTGCTTGAGTGAGAATAAATCTGACAATTAAACAAAAAAATCTCTGACAAAATGAGACCTACATGTATATGTACTTATAATTATCTGTAAGAGTTTTTCTAAACTTTCAGAATTGTTGCTCAAACGAGTAATTAAGTTAAGAATTTTCAAACGGAAGTTGAGAATTCTCAAACGTACAGAACAGGGACTCGAGGTACTGTAAATGAAGCTACATTAAACCTCATGAGGCCATAGCTTACATTTGTGCATGTATATGTACATGTAAGGTCAGTTAAAAGAAGTGATTTTCTGAAAGTACAATGACCGAGTTCTTTTAGAAGGTGTACATGCACGTACTGTGCTGTATGTATTCAAATCAATCAATTAACTTACATAGGGCAAGCTATGGCCGGTTCGTCACACTCACACTGGTAACCGAAGCGCCTGCATAGTGAAGGGGGTACATGTGCATACACATACATGTAAACAAGGGCACAAGTCTGGTCACCATTGCACTGATTACAAAATGTACGTGGCACTTATCGGAACGTTACCACTACCAATCGAATTTGACTATGTACATGTACATGTATTTACTGGGCGTATACACTGTAATTTTCCAATTATACATGTAGATATGAATACGAAAAAATACTTATGTATCAATGATGTTGCGCTAGACGTGGCTGTGAAAGAACTCGGCTACAAACAACTCAGGTCTCAGCAAGCAGTATAGCGAGTACAGTAGACTCTCGTTAATCTGGCCACCCTTGGGACAGAGCAGCTTGGCTGGAATAGTGAGGTGGCTATAAATTATTAGAAATAGCTAAAAAACAACCCTACCGGCTTCGAATCTAATGACTAATTTTGCAGTTCTATATATCTCGAGGATAATAAATCATAATTTTATCTGCCAAACCACACCCAAAACATCATATCCGACGCAATAAACGTATAGAAAAAAACCTAGTTTAGGGAAGCCAGTACTGGCCAGTATAGGGAATAGCGAGTAGCCGCATTTCAGGGCGAATTTTGTGCAGTAAACATCTAGCTACATGTAGCAACTCATGCCAAACCAAATGGCAGGTACAGTGTATATTGAGGTGGCTGTACTTCAGAGAGCTGGAATAGCGAGAGTCTACTGTAGTAATAAGTAGTGAACGTGACCTTGGTAAATTATCGAATGTCTTGCACGTGACTCAGTGCCACAGAAAGTGCCCCCCTCCCCCCGTGCAACATTTTCTAGATGAAGGCCTACAGATGATGCTAACGCATTTCATTGCTTATAATTAATAAATATTTTGAAAGCGGGAAAAAATTACGCTAATCACACTGTAATTATTAAACTCACCCCGTGACGTCTGAGTTGCAGTCACACCTTCCGCACACGAGAGTGCCAATGTCATTACAGCACTCACTGTTATTATCTTTAGTCTGTGTGTGTGTGTGTGTGTGTGTGTGTGTGTGTGTGTGTGTGTGTGTGTGTGTGTGTGTGTGTGTGTGTGTGTGTGTGTGTGTGGGAGGGAGGGAGAGAGAGAGAGAGAGAGGGAGGGAGGGAGGGAGGGAGGGAGGGAGGGAGGGAGAGAGAGAGAGAGAGAGAGAGAGAGAGAGAGAGAGAGAGAGAGAGAGAGAGAGAGAGAGAGAGAGAGAGAGAGAGAGAGAGAGAGAGAGAGAGAGAGAGAGAGAGAGAGAGGTCCACCTTTGGGCAGTACATGTACATGTATGTTTAATGATACAGTGTACATGTAGATACCTGAGAGCAGCCACACGTGCACACTGGCTCCAAATCGATGGTTGAGAACTCATAGGGAGCACCACGAAGTTGAATTCTGAGGAAACAACACACAACATAATTATAGTATCAGTGTATCATACAGTGCATGAAATCTGTCTGAAATGGTCACACTTGGGCAGACCAACAATGGTACATGAACTGTAATGTAAAAAGACAGGTTGAAACTATAATACGTACATTTTGGGCACATAAACCTGGCAGTATTATAGAGGGCGGCCTGCTAACAGGTTTAAACATATATATGCTATAGAGACTTGGGGCATACACCCGGCTGTATTATAGATTTGACTGTGCAGATTATGTGGCTACTGAACCGTGCTGGCTACTGAACCGTGCAAACGCCCATCCAAGATGGTTATGCTGGTGCTTTCTGTAAAAACGACACATCTCCATCTTCACAGAAGACACTCTGCCACAAGAAAGAAAGGGGCCTGTTTTTTCCACATACGAGTTTTGCACATATGAGCTAGCTAGCTACATGTATTTATTAGCTGCACAGTGAAAATGTTGCCCCTTGACATCGTTCGCAATAGTGGGCGCTTCTACGATTGCAATTACGCCTCTACAGGACTTTCAGGCAAAAGTAGGGGGTGGGCAGTTTGACGGTTGTATACCCACTGGAATGGGAAATGCATGCTTGCTACCTAAGCCACGTAGCTAAGAGCCTAAAAAACTATTGAAAACGAACGACAAGCTTACAAGCTTGTCGTTCGTTTTCAATAGTTTTTTACAAGCTATATGCACTTGTGCATATAGCTTGTAGCCATTACTACACTAAGCCTTGTAGCTCTACGCACTCTATGTCCAAGCAGAGAGTCCCATCCTTTTTCCAGCCTTCCTGGTTTAGCGAGGCCCACCCATCTATCCTGTCAACAACTGTCTAGCTTCTTTTTGGATGCGTAGATCTAGTTAAAAACCAGTGTTCCCTCAAGGAAAGGTAGTTTATGAGGAATGCAGAGTTCTGACTTCGTGTAGTTAAACTCCACCCAGTTACTACGCTACAGACCCCAAGTGGGGTATATGTAATATTACAGATCACGTTTAGCATACTGTGAGTGGAATAGTAATTTGTTTGACGATAAATACTTATACAGACCTCCTAACAAAACTCATTCGAGTGTGATTTAGATACGAGTTGACTTACGTCTGACTTCCTGCACTACAATCGGTGAGCTCCACGGTAACCTTAAAGGTGATGATTTCGTCAAGTGTTACCCGACAACTTCTTCTTCCTTCATCAGTTATAATTATCCTGTGACAGGGAAACATTTAGTAACTAATATGGTAACTATGGGTATAGCCTTGGTCCCAGGCCAAATTCTAAAAGGAAAAATATGGCCTGGTACCTATCACATGGGTGATAGTACGCATGCGCTACTTTTCTCTCCAGAATCTGGGGAATCCCTTCTTTCTTTAATTTATGTGTCTATCTATGTAAAGTAGCTTAGCTCTCTATTGCAGTGGTCCACACGGCTTTCACACTAGTCCGAAGCCAGAAGAGGCTCTCATCTTCCTCTACAATGGTTGTATGGTCGGGATGCCTGAACTTGGTTCTGTACAGGCTATGGTGTTATTAATAAGTCTACCAACCCCGGCTGTCCGACCATCATAGAGGAAGATGAGAGCCTTTTCTGGCTTCAGACTAGTGTGCAAGCCTTATGGACCAAACGTAATCGATGGAATAAGCCACAGCTTCACAGAACTCAGTCATGGACTAAGTATTCGGAATAATCATTCTTAGTAAACAGACTAGTTTACGGTAAGGTTTTACGTCCGTATTATTCTGGGTAATTTGAAACGCATGCGCACTATCACACATGCAATAGGTACCAGGCCCTCTTTTTGACCTAGCGTTCAATTAGAGAAAATTCGGACCGGGAACGAGGTTACTAGTTACTATGGGTACAGCTCCAAATCATAACCCTAAAGTAGTATAGGGATCGATCGACATTACTAATAAGTAGTTACACAGACATTAAATATTAATAATATATCATACAAATTAAGGATCGCAGGTAATTAATTGCCATCCCTATAAAGAAGGAGAAGAACAGCCAGGCACCCATGCAGGTCCTATGAACACAACTCCTGAACGAAGGCCACCTCCGTACAACAGCCAAAACTTTTACTCCAAATGTAAAGCTGGGGTTCCACAGAAGGCCCCCTAAATACTCACGAGTTTATAAAAGTGTTCCCTAAGCTAAGCATTCTATGACTAGGCAACCAAACATGATTCTACCACACTTATACTTGCTATGGGTACTACGTACTGTAAATCTGGAAAGGACCCCAGTCCTATATTCGAAACTATAGCTAGTACAGTGTATAATGCTCACATTGGACAGTCGAGGGGATCCACAGTGATAGTGTACCCATCGATAGTAGGGGTGACCACCTGGATCGTCTGGGCGGTCGCCTAAGGGGAGGGGTGGAGTCAAAACATGTCAATAATTATGTACTGTCTAAATGTACGCACATGTGCATGCAGCTTTATTACTGGTACATACGTACATGTACAAGCTCAAGTTGTTACAGCCTCTCAAAGTTAGCCATGCAGCAAACTGAAAATACAGTACATGTACATGTACACTGTAATGCACAATGCACGTACATACATGTACATACTGCACAATATATACAGCTTTCAACACAGTCATTGCATGAAACTACATATTCGCGCGCACGCACGCGCGCACACACACACACACACACACACACACACACACACACACACACACACACACACACACACACACACACACACACACACACACACACACACACACACACACACACGCACCTCGTAAGCATTGTTGATTAGATCGATGATAAGCTCAGCGGTGGTCTGGTTTGTACTTGAGGTTGAACCGGAACCAAGCACAATTGGAATGGCACTAGCTTGAACCGTCGGATAGGCAGCTGCTAAGTTTTCGTATACCAGAATACGTGGATCCTGTGGTTGTGACTGTTGAATCCCAAAAATTGGTACGATCAGTTCCCTCTCCAGGACAGTTCGGAGTTGGGAGATTGAAGGATAGTCCTGTGTGTGTGTGTGGGCGGGAGGGTTAGTGAAGGGTGGTGTGTGGGGTTAGTGGAAGGTGGTGTCTGCGTGGGGTTGGTGGAGGTGGTGCGTGGGGTTAGTGGAGGGTGTGTGAAGGGTGAGTGGAAGGTGGTGTCTGTGTGGGGTTAGTGGAGGTGGTGCGTGGGGTTAGTGGAAGGTGGTGTCTGCGTGAGGTTGGTGGAGGTGGTGCGTGGGGTTGGTGGAGGGTGGTGTGTGAAGGGTGAGTGAGTGCTGTGTGGACATGTGCAGCTAGTGGGGATCGAGGAAGGAGAAACCCTAGCACTGTACATGTACCTGAAGACGAGAGTATGTGTACTCAAATTGTTCCTCGAAGCCAGGCATAGGGATCCTTTCCATGTGACACAATGCATCGTTAGGCCTCACCAGCCCAGCCAGCTGCAAACAATAACAAAAAAACACATTACTACGTGTAGATATTGCATGGAAAAATGTCGACAAGTTTAAATTTGTAGCTCAGGGGTCACAGTTCAGGGTACAGCAACACAATATCCGCAGCCAAGTAGCTTGTGCTGATCGCCACCCTCCCTCTCCCAGAAGTGCCCTGCTGAGCCTTGCTGCAATGCAGAGCTGTTTTCTGCACACTAACCAGTGGATACTACATGTACATGTACCAGCCTCAATGGAACTATATGTGGCCTTATATGTGGCTTTTTGAAGCTGCACTCGGCTACTTGGGAAGATTTGTCGTCAGCACGACTTTAAGTGCTGATCTACTATGCAAACGGCTTGCTGCCTCTGTCTTTCCATAGCTACCAAGAGAGTCTAGAAGGTCTACCAATACACCTCAGTCCTGGATGCTGTATACGTGTACATATAACTACATGTATTGATTAGCTCAGCAAGGAATTAATTTACCACAGAGTGCAGTTGCAGCTGATCGCTTGCTCTTTTGTTATTGAGAAAATTTGCCAAGTACATTATGACATTGCAAAGAGTAACTTTTACTCATTTCGAGTGAAAAGGATTGTCAGAGTATATAATAGAGACACATTAATGACTTGTAAAACATCAACTCAAAAATTGCATACCCTATAATACATGACGATGTGTAGCAGTTTCAGGATGTGTTTAGATTAAGTGAAACGTATGTACATGTACTCACGTAACCATCTCCTGCAATATGGAAGTCGTTGTCAGTGATTAGGAACACCATCTTCAGAGAGCTTTCTCTCCACCCGATGATCTGTAGCAAAGTTAATACACATACTGTACGTGTTACACACTCAAACCTATACTTATGTATGTATACTCATATACTGCCCGAGGCTATATACAGTAGGCCAAAGTACAGTGCAGAGGTATAAATAACAGTCGGTCATCGGTAAATTTCCGAGCAATTATATAGCCTATTTGACCGGCCATTTACAGGTAGCTACTTGCTCGGTTATGATGTCCTAGCATGCAAATATTGAAGGTCATAGGTCATAGTTAAGATGTGCATGCACACTGAAATAATGATCTCATAACAGCCATGTGTCTTTGTTCAATGCACATAAGGAGGCCTAGATATCTACATGTGTAGCAGTGACAAGACGACTAGGTAAGCTTCTATTTTATGTGCCTTATCTTCCCTAAACCCTTTTTTATATAGATATTACTAAGGACATTGCATGGGTAATTTAGTGTCCAACCAATTCACCTGATGGCAGAACAAAATGTATTATGCTAGGACAACTTGTCAAGACAATTAAAATGTGTTGTTTATACATAATAAAGAGGTGAACAAACCTCCTGGCTGTATACGTATTGTAGAGTGTGACCTGATCATTTAAGGGGGAAGGGGGACATTTACGGATCCTAAAAGCCTCCTTGGAATTTGACAGCATCAAGCTACATGCATGTACTCTAATTTCCCCCCTCTTCTCAAAATGTCTAGATGAAACCCTGCTGGTATAGGCTGACCAAAAGTGACATGCAGGCTTTCGTTATATACCAGGAGCAGATGAGGAGATGGAGCGTCACTTAGCACATTACAAACAAGGAAGTGTGGCTAAGATGATAGCATAGTACGACGCTCCAGCCTCCCCACCTACTCCTCCTCTACATACATGCACATTGTATAATTATAATAGCATTGCAATTGTATACATACGGTACACACATCGATGACCTATAATTATAATTAAAACAATGGCTTACGTCATCACAGACAGCTATTTGCATGAGAGCGTCGAGCCCACCCTCTGGTGAGTCAGCATTGACCCTCAGGGTAATATTATTGTCTAGAACATCCTGCAGAACACACAGACAGCATGTACAGTATGGTACAAAACACAATGGAAACAATTATTTGAAAATTGCTAGGATTCCGGGGAAAGCACCACAAAGAGCACGCCGGAGAGAGCTGTACGTCATTCACATGTACAAAAATGTGTGGTGTACTTTGTTTAAGGCTCCTCCTCTGATGCACATTTTAATGCATACTTTTAACAATTATATAATCGAGACATTAAGGAAGCCAGTCATGTACAAAACCAGTTTGAACTAATACATGTGGCAGGTTATATCTCCGCAAAACCTTCGTCTCTTACTGCATGGATTACTTAGACCAGTGTACATGATTGTACATGTAGCTGTAAATACAGTACTACGTACCTGTACATGCATGTAAAATGTACACGTACATGTAGTACAGTGCCCTACATGTAATAGTAATAATTATACTGTATATAATTGTATATACATTCAATGTAGATCGATGTATTGTACACAACTCTCCTATACCTGGAATTTAGAGGTGTCGTTAGTCAGCTTGAGGTAATGACGATACCCAAATGGCAAATCACAAACCCCGCCTTCCTGGCGACAAATGGTTGCACTAAAATGAAAAAACAACAAAGTTACAGAGTGTACACGTAAACAAACTCTTACGTATATGTACACAAATGTCACAACGTTTGTATCTAAACTTATCAATCGGTACATGTGCACTGTGTGTTTACACACAAGTTGGGTCGTTGCCCGGTTTCCGTAAAACTTCTACTTTGAAACTAGAAGTCACCCAAGGTTGGTAGCTATACCAACAGTGCATGGCTGTAATAAAGAGGTGGCCTGCTAACACAGAGATTAAACTTGGGGGCTTGAATTATAGGGTGAGTGAGGATACACACACAGCTTACTGTATTTTCAAAATGGCTAAAAGCGTACAGCTATAAAAATATTTATTGTCACCCTAAGGTAGAGCTACAAAATGTATAAAAACACATGTACATGTACATGCATTCAGTGATACATGTTCATACTGACTTGCGAAATTTGACGAAGTAGTTATTTGTTCCTCCATAGGGGAACACGTCCTTGTCTATGAAACCGCCAATCCCGATCTGGTAGGCTGAAGATATCCGACCAATGGAGCTGGCTACACAGACAGAGAGAGAGAGAGCAGTGACCATTACAGTTGGTAATCCCAGATAGACTAAAAACGAGTACACACATGCACGTACTATACATGTGTAGTAGGGTCAGTTATATCAAGAGTTTATATTTATAACAGAGGAGAGAGCTATTACATCACCCAACACTTGGATTGGTCAGTGTGCAAATTCCAAGCCCATGACGGATACAGAAGTCACGTTACTTTCCGCATACATCTGATACACAGTATGCCTACGTTCGATACTCCCCTCTATTATAAACTCTTGGTTATATTGGGTGTTTTTCTTATTAAAATACTAGCTACACGTACACGTATGTTAGCCTCCTTCGCACGCAGGCCCTCCTTTTTCTGTTCATAAAAATACAGGAGGAATTGGAACAAAGAAAGAAAGAAGCAATAAAAGGAGAGCGCCTGCCTTGCTAAGTCACGTGATCCTCTACTGATGCAGACACATTATAATGAGCATGGGCGAGAGTACACTGCAATAACTTGCCTCCCAGATTGTAATGGAGTGCATTTAACAACAACATAGCTACCGTATTACTAGAATATTTTGCTGGTGAAAACCTTTGCGTATCAGCAGAAAATTTGACCCTTTGCGATCTAACTACCACTTGTCTACTACCACTTGTCTACCACCACGCGACTTAGCAAGGCAGGCTCTCTTTTTTTATTTGTCACTTCCTTCTTTCTTCATTTGTTCTCTAATTCCTCCTGTAATTTTTTCTTATTTGACCTGTGACAAAGAACAGAAAAAGAGGACCTGCGAAGAAGGCTACACGTACATAGGCAATAGTTAATTTTAACTCGAGGAATGTCACGAGAGAAACAGACTGTGCATGTACATGGCACACACGTAATTCAGTTAAAGATTGTCGTAGTTCACATGTAACTCACCGATTTCTTGAAGGTTATCTCGTAGGGCTGTGAAAATTTGAACTAGAGACGCTGACACATCGAGGAGGAAGTAAACGTCGAGAGGAGTGTTACGCAGGGCAATGAAGGACATGTTGAAGGACTGGGGGGAACCTATTTAGGAGGGGAGGGTAGAGATGGCTTAGAACATTACGCACACAAAACCTGCTCTGAATATGCATGCATGATCAATCTGGCACACATGTACTGTACGTGTATACAGTACATGCAAGTTGTCCCAACCATTCAGTTACATGTGTAGGTATTGGAAATCCATTATACGTATCTATGATGCATGTACATAATTACGTACCTCTTCTTAGTTCCATACGCACTCTCTGCGGACTCACTTGTATGCTCTCCACTCCAGTCAGGGACTCGTTAGACAAGTTGGCCTGTGGATAAATAAAGTTAAGCAGCTGTCGTCATGAGCTACAGTAACCTCGTCACCAGGGCTGATTAATATTATACAACACTGTAGTGTCGAAAACTAGGTATGGCCGGATATGTCAGATAGTGAACATTTCTATGGATAACTACATATACATGTGTAGGCATTGCATGTTGATTGGATCTACAACGAGGCTAGAGCTAATAGATGTAGATGGAGTGTAAACTCTCTCAATGGCTATTCTTCAACAATATGAAATGCTAGTACCCTTGACGAAAGGCCAACTGTGATACAATGGCCAGGTCCCAAATGAACAGTTTGTCTACAAAACAGCCTCTCAACAAATGCACTATTGTATATAAATATTCTCTGTTCCACAAAAGTGTCAGTTGTAAATAGGTTCCACTGTTTACTTGCAATGCCACATTCACTATAATAAGCTCCGCAATTCGTGCACGTGTACAATCATCTTACAAATGTACTATAATACCGTAGATATGTATACTGGGTTTCGAATGTGAGGCTGTTTTGATTGCGAATTGCGAGACATAGGTCGCAAATGAAACACTCGCAAATAAGAGAGCATACATACAATTAGCATGCACTTAGTGACGCAATAAGGTTTGTATTGTGTTGTTTGTTGTACGCAATTAAATTACACACCCGAAACCAGTAAAAGATGATCACCGAGGTAATGAAAGCACCGCGGGTGCTGATGCCTCGGTGGAGGTGCCAAAGCTACATAACATAACATAAAGCTACCAATAGCTAGCTTTTATACACACATTGATTATAATTATCACGATGAACATTTTTAATTTTGCTGCATGCAGAATCCAGAATCACAGGGAAACTCAAAGAGTGGGTAATGATCACCCATGATTGTTGTTAAAAACGATCGATGCCAAAAGTTCAACTCTAAAATTAATGGCTGCAAGTCAGCAGAGCTTTGCAGCTCTCTTCTCACTCTTGCAGCTATCAATAGCTAGCGTTCTAGTGCAGAGCTAATTACTAAGTACAGTAGCAACACTCGGTGAACAAGTTTTGCTACAAACTCTTCTGAAAAGGCTGCAATGGCATTCCAAGTAAGCAAAACTAGGCATAACTCGAGAACGAAGCTTTATTTTGCAAATCCACAAATACCAAGCCAAGAAAACATGACTAGAAGCCTATAGAAACTCTTACTTGCACTTCATTGATCCTTGAGCAGCTGAAACAGTCTACACACACACAGACACTACACACACACAGACACACAAACACACTACCGTATACCTCGCTTGCGCATGCGCCGGTGCGCATAATTATAATTTAATTAGCCGATAATGTGGCTAATACATGTACGTCATAAAGAGCTGATAAAGAGCTGTTACAGTAGCACCCAGTGTGCAGACGTACTGTACATGTTTTATACATACATGTATGTACATGCAGTATCACAATGAATAACACACCCTACACAACTCACATCCTGAGTGTTGGTGACTACAGCGGGCGGGTCAACCACTGGTTCGGGGCAAATGAAGGCACTGGTCCGACTATAGCAGTGAGTCACTCGGTTCAAGGTGCTATTCTGTAAGAGTGGGTGGGGCAGGTACAGTGAGACTATAGTACAGGTGTACACAGTGCAGTATGGAGTGGGTGGGGCAAGTACACACACAGTGAGACAATAACATTTACATTTTAGCAGTGTACACACAGTTCAGTATATAGTAGTTCAAAGGTTACAATTAAGGCTTGCAAGTAAGTGTCACTATAATAGGCAACAAGACGTGGCTTTGCCGAGATTTGCCAACCCTATGGTCTACACAGTCTCGTGAGCAGACGTTGGGGAGGAGGGAACGTCTGGTCACTATTGCAGTGATTCCGTGGCACTGAGGAATATAGTCACTTATTATCCTTCTTTTCACGTTCACGTTCATTTTATGCTATAATTGATAAATTACGGGGTATTACGCCCACTAAACACATAGTCAAATCTGATTAGAACTGCCAACATTCCGGCAAGGGCCATGGAATTGCTGCAATAGTGACCAGACATTCCTTCTCCGAAAAGTTGTGCTCGCGAGACTATGGTCTACATACATTTCTAGCTGGAGTTTTAAATGTGTCCATTAATTATGGTCACCCTATAAGCAGCCGAGGACACCATACACGTAACACGTAACACAGTCAGGCTAATAGGCTCCAAATTCGCTATTAGCAGCAGGCTACACCTCTACACCAGTATACTGCCTCAGTTGGTCTGACCGAGAGTGGCGGCTATAAAAACAGGTTTCACTGAACTGACATACGATCTTGCACATATCAACACTCGAACACTCGGTCTTTCTTAGATGTACAGCATTCTAAATCTTAGTACAGAGAGAGCTAGTGGGTCACTGTTTTTGATTATACGCACAACTCAATAGTCACAATGGTAATTTAGAGAAATACTTAATGCTCATGTACATATTTTTAATCACATTTTCAATCACATACACAGTCAGTCAATACATCAACTCACTTGACACGGTGTGTATGGACACCAGACACAATCGCCACTTGCCGCTAGACAATTGTCACACGAGATTTGAGCATCTGTGGCCGCACAGAGGTCCGTCTGGCCTGTGTGTGTGTGGGGGGGGGGCATTGAGAGAGTGAGGCGGCTTTACTTTGGGTAATACACAAGTACATGTAGGTTTTCATTTAATGTACAGTACGTACTTTTCAACAGTTACAGTACATGTATGCAACATTCCTGAGGTCAAGGCACACCCAATTTAAAGTCAGCAACGGCGACCAATATAATATTAAGCATGCCTGCGCAAAGTTAGGGTGGCATCGCATTAAGCACACTGTTGACACAGAAGGTGTACTTTGGTAGACCATACAGTCTACAGAGTGATTCTGTTTTGAAAACAAGCATGCCCTAATTAGTATGTGGCCGCCGGTATTAATAATTCCTACAGCACAAAATTAGCAATCACCACTGCAATAACATAATTATACCCACCCCCATAACTACACAACCACCATATCTGGTGACCTCATTACAATGTACATATAGGCATATGATTTAATTGGACACTATAACCCACCACACACGAACAAACACAGGAAGTTACATGTACGGGCAACCACATGGAATGTATTTTTTCAGTAAACATAATTTTATGCTCCCGATTTCCATTGCACACACTGAGGTCATTTAAGATTAATGACCTCGTTTATGAATCAGTGCACCTCCGACTTGCAAGTGCACTTGAAAGGAAATAAGAGACGTCAACGACTTAATTACCTCTACAGTGTACATAGACTAATTTCCCTCAAGAACACGCCCACCAGTGAACATGTCTATAGCAACCACCTCTGGAAAAACCAACCAACCGTGGTTGTAATAAAGGAGTGGCCTGCTAACACCAACATGCTATGGAGACCTAACTTGGCGCCCATTAACATGTTATGACATCACAACAGATGCTTGTAGCCAGAGATATTTGCTTATCAAAACATTTAAATGTAAATTTTGAAAACTCCTGCACACACAAGTAGCCCTCAGGCAGATGCTTTTATTAGTGCTAATGAAAGTGACTGGTATTTAATGACTGAGGGTGTCAATTACCACAGTGAAAACAGAGCATCAAGCAAATCATATGCAAACGATCTCTGGAATTAGTATGGCTAGGACACACACACACACTCAAGATCAACTTTAAAGAGTTCAATTAACCAATGAGCCAGACCTCTACTTAAACATTGCCAACAAATAATTAATATGCAAGATGTTGTACCATACTTAACAGTACGCAGACGCCAGTATGGTATTGTATGTGTGGTTTTGTCTAGTATTAAATA
This sequence comes from Halichondria panicea, assembly GCF_963675165.1. Lineage (NCBI taxonomy): Eukaryota > Metazoa > Porifera > Demospongiae > Suberitida > Halichondriidae > Halichondria > Halichondria panicea. The sequence continues at coordinate 4,870,486 of NC_087390.1, forward strand.
ATAAATCATTTTGTCCCGAGACATGCCCCCAACAACTTGTATCAACTGAGCTCAGGTATGCAGTACTGAGTGCATGCATGGTTTAGTATCTGCTTATCATCATAGTCAGTAGTGTCACAGTACAGTACAGTACAGTACAGTACATGCAGTGAAGCCTGTTTTACAGCAGTCATCCTTGAAATAGTAGCCTAGTAGAGAGGTGGCCTGCTGGAAAAACACTTCCAAGCACACATGCTATGCAGACTACAGTGGGGTACATTAACCTGCAATCTACGGGGGAGGGTGATTTGATTAACAGGGCTGACCACCCACAACAGACAAAGGTTTCTGCCTCATTAATGCACATTCTTCAGATCCACCAACAACCACTATCTGTGTGTACGTAACAAAGTCATAGCATACGCTAAGTGCCATAATAAAGCTGCAGTGTTGAAGCAGGTGGATCTGTGTATGTAGCTTGAGAGTAGAAACTCAAACACTACTAGCTCAAAATCAACCAGGACTACTAGCTCAAAATCAACCAGGGGGTGTTGACAGATCACTGATAACAATATCACCACATCACGTACGTTGGTGGGGTACGTGTACGTGTAGGTAAGGGGGCCACTATATACACATGATGTATCAAGCACTTAGGAGCTATAGAGTTTCTTAATCTTGGTGGTACATGCTCTCACAGCAATGAAAGTAAAGCAATAGTTTCCAAGTATAATATATGTAAAGCTACGTTAATCTCATATCTTATCTTATGATTGGGCGAAGGTACATTTGTGGTTAAAGCAGACACTATAAACAAGAAAGTTACGCACACACGTACACACACACACTACTTTAGGTGGCAATAACAATCTACCACAATGACCACACCCATACAGGTCGAGTGTAAAACCAGATATACCACCAATTAAACCTTGTTAGTCAGTGTACGTGTAATGGCTATCTGTATAATTATAGAGGACAGTAAATTGCTATTGAGTTGTTAATGATAGTCTAAGTAATTGGTCAATTTCCTTAATTTGTACTATACCTATACAGTCTAGCCTTCATAGGTTGTACATGTGTACAAAGATGTGCATGTACCGTATTCACCCGAATTACCGGGACACTCTATTCTAAGGGACACTTCGGACTTACGTAATTTTTTTCATTCTATATTAAGGAACAACAGGAAATGTAAATATTTTTAGACGTCCCGATCTTATTAGAATGAAAAAGAGCATGTTAGCTCGATAGAGACTCAAAACTCTTAGAAACTCTCTGGATTCTACTCTCTGGCACCGTAATATGTCACTGATGGTTTTAAGACACCTTTGTAGACATGGAACCCGCGTACACAGCTTCTAAACTGCACGAAAGACATTTTAGCTGCAGAGCTAGCCTCGGCCTGGAATCGAGGCCGTGTACGTACCTTAAATGGGGAAATATTCGTTCTAATTACTACGGGACACCCTAATACAAGGGACACTTCGACTTTTTCTTGCTCTATTCCAAGGGACACTACAAGCCGTAATTATTTTTTGTGTCCCGGTAATTCGGGTGAATACGGTACTGTATGAGCAACAAACACGTTTCTTTTTAGGGGTCTCTAGTTAACAAGTATGATAGGCTTCACTACAGCATGGAGTGTACCTATGATAATTATACAAGCTCCAAACACTACGTACAAATTGAGAATTTACAATAGGTAACTGTATACCATAAACCATCACTTCATACCTGTACAACAAGTAGCAATTATGGCCAACAGGAAAAGACCTCCATATAGTGACCTGCTCTCTAACATTTTGGTTCAATCCTGTGACAAATATCTAGCTCTACGAACTGTAAAACACAACGTGCTATGGTTGTTTAAAAAATTTATTTTTCTTTGGGTGTAGATATCTAGTTGCAGCACACAGGAAGTCAATAGCAACCTCCCTTCAATGAATGTCATTACCAACCTCCAAGCTGTGTAAGTGTGGGCGTTAAAGGAATGAAAAAGCAACCTTTCCAAGAATACCAACTCAGTGAATCATTGCCTAACAAATCCTCACAGCCATGACATTATTCCACACAGCAGGCTTTACCTCATGCATATTTCACCACCAACATCCTCTTAAAACTGTGCTTCCAACAATACGGAATCACACAAAATCACAATACAGGACGCAGTTCTTCCTGATGGCTATTTAAAATGAATTGTTTCCATGCACGAGTACAGTCTATTGGTGGGGTAGTCTCAGTGAGCAGTGGAGAGCCCTCAGGGTGTTCAAAACAGGACCAATTTTGCCTGCAGTACATAGAGAACATTGTATACATCTACTAATGCTGGTGGTACACAGAGATTCACTTCTTAATTAATCTCAATAGGTCTACTGTATGTACCCTGAGGCTGCATGATGGCAACATTTATTTTCCTACACAACATAATTGACAACTTTTATAGAGATGTCACTGCATGTACATAATTATAATAATACTGCATGTTCATGTACATGTAGTATGTACAATGTAGGTTGCTACCTGATGGCCGCCTTGCAGTCTTCACTGAGCTCTGCTTGCAGCCAGTACTGAGCGTGAGGGTCTGACAACGTGGGGGGTCCTTCACCAGGGGGTCCAGTTAAAGAAGGGAGAGCCACACTCAAGGCTGCATCTACAGTGCCAGTTAAAAGATAATTATTAGCCATTTCTTAACGAACTGAAGAATTCAGATCACTTTTTTTTAGAGCTTGCAAGTTCTACACCCTGGGCTCACTTATAAAATGTGGGTGAGCGATATACATGTGCATGTACATGTACATATGTCAAAGATTAGTAGCAGGAGATCTGTAAGCCTACAGCTGCCAGATCTCCTGCTACTAAATCTGCTATTTTTCACCTCATCACAAACATTGAAAATGGTTTGTACATGTAAGTATCACTGTACCAAATACTGGCACCCCTGACCCCAGCTTCAGGTACATACTAACTGCCCCTCTCCCCTCATTACCCCATCTATCTGTGAGCTCACCTTCTCTCTGACCTCTTCCTTCATGAGCACCCTCAGGTACATACTAACTGACCCCTACTGACCCCAGCCCCTCTCCCCTCATTACCCCCCACCTATCTGGGAGCTCATCTTCTCTTTGACTTCTTCCTTCATGAGCACCCTCAGCGTGTGCTCCTCCTCCTGGTACTCAGACAGCTGACCACTCAATAGGTCGGTGAGAGTCTCGTACCGACGCGTGTATAGCTCGTCCGTGTCTGGTGGGAGGACTTCCCCTGTGTGGGCGGAGACACATGTTAATAATGCACATTGTGTGACCATCAAAGTATACTGTGAAATGTTTTCAACATTTGCATAACTTCCTACACCTTTCTACACATTATGTACTCGTAGAAAGTTCTGTTCCAAAGACACTAATTTCTACAATGGCATTCTTCAACGTAACCATAATTATAAGCATACTCAGTTTCGTACAGTGGAACATGTACAGGTAAAAGAGGCTCTCCTCTATACAATATGAAATTAAACAACTTCCTTATATTTAAACCTCTAATATATGAATATTGTATCTCTACACGCACAACATTTACTAAGCACTCTTAAAAAATGAAAGCACAGCGGGTGCTGATGCCTCGGTGGAGGTACCAAAGCTACATAACATAAAACTACTAATAGCTAGCTTTACACACATTGATTATAATTATCACGATGAACATTTTAATTTTGCTGCATGCAGAATCCAGAATCACAGGGAAACTCAAAGAGTGGGTAATGATCGACCATGATTGTTGTTAAAAACGATCGATGCCAAAAGTTCAAGTCTAAAATTAATGGCTGCAAGTCAGCAGAGCCTTGCAGCTCTCTGCTCACTCTTGCAGCTACCAATAGCTAGCGTTCTAGTGCAGAGCTAACTACTAAGTAGAGTAGTAACACTCGGTGAACAAGTTTTGCTACGGACTCTTCTGAAAAGGCTGCAATATGGCATTCCAAGTAAGCAAAACTAGGCATAACTCGAGAACGAAGCATTATTTTACGCACACACACACACACACACACACACACACACACACACACACACACACACACACACACACACACACACACACACACACACACACACACACACACACACACACACACACACACACACACACACACACACACACACACACACACACTACCGTATACCTCGCTTGCGCATGCGCACCGAGGCATAATGAGAGACTCTCCTCGATCTACACATCCCTGATTAGAACCAGTGTCTAACCATCTCTCACCCTTTCTACGAGTCTCCTTCCTGTGTTCCCTGAGGGCCTCCAGTGACGTGAGTAAGTCCTTTAGTTGGCCCATCTCAGTCTGCTTCCTCTTCACCTCCTCCATCACTGCCTTGGCACTCGCCTGAACCGACTCCTCCTACAAAGGGTGGTGGTGGTAAGCACATGTACACAATGTACATATAACGTGTACAATGAAGCCTTCAAACTTTCTTCAATGTGATATCATCACCTTCTATAGAAGATATAGTTTTGTAGTTAGCAGTTTCAGTTTATGGAAGATTCCAAAGCCAATTAAATTAACGTGCAATAAATCCGTTTACCGTCTTGTGCCTTAGTTCCTCCTGCCGTTTCTCTCGAAGCCAGTTGTCCGCTCTCTCCTCCGCCACACTCATCCTCTCGCTCTTTTCCACCTCCCTGGCACGTTTAGCACGCTTTGAGCGCTCCTGTAACATTAAGTAGAGGCCTCAGGTATTAACCAGGTGTTACGATATATACAGTTGTACCACTCACCCTCCTGGCTGCAACTCTCCCCACCTTCTTCACCAGTCGCTCAATCAGGCCCGGCTCACCCAGCCGAGCTCGCAATGACTCTAACTCCGCCTGACAAATAGGGAAAAAATTAATGGCTCACACGTGAAAGAAGGGATCAATAATACCATACTTACAGAGGTTACTCTATAACTAGGTCACCCTCTATAATGCTGCCACGTTAATGGGCCAGCCCTAAGGTCACCATAATATTTGCATGTTTGGATCATCTGTATTAGTACGCCAACTTTATAATTATTACAATCACTGTTAGTCTACACAAGAGTGACCGTTACAATCAGGTTCATTACACTACTGTTATAGTAACAGTAGCATGGTAGTTTCAGAACCTTGTATCGCTGCACTTGAGATGACAAATCACTCCATGTAACACTGTCGTCCTCGGCAACCATAGTCAGTCTGGAGTGCAGTGAGCGGAGAGTTGTCACTAAGTAAGCAGTACGAGACAAAAGGAGACGAACCTCCGGAATCTGTAGAGATGCACAGTGACAACGAATAATGATCACTATAAATTATTAGCCACTTATTTTATTATTATACTGCAGTTTTAAGTATTGACTACTTTGCGGATACTTGTACAGTAGTATTAAGATCACGTAAGTGTTCACAAGCACACAATTGGATATAGTACACTGCAGAAGAGACAAAATAGCAGTTACTTGAAGTGCGGTTACATGTACGTATACATGTATATGTAATATTGCTGTTTGAGGATACTCAAAAAGGATATGCAATGGCTACACAGGACCTGCACACTCACCAGCTAGCACACACTGTAGGGAGTACACAATACACACAGTCGGTAGGCACGGCGATCAAAATACAAATATCTTGGTCTCACAAATCTATATGCACTGCACCTTGAGTCCTTTGTTGGTCTCCTTCCGTTGCATGACCTTTGACCTCGTCTCCCCCACCCTCTTAAGCCAGTCACTAACGAAAGGGTCGTATGGTTCAGAAGGTAAAAACACTGGAGAATGATGAACGTACAATAATTACACAGTCAGACAATAATTACAGTGCAAAAATAGGTCTTCCTATGGTACCGTACAATCGGGTTAGTAAGCGCATGCGCCTATAGGGAAGAGAGCAGGCCTCTATGCACCGATTATCCATTTATAGAGATTGACGTTTCAATGAAGCATTAGCTAGCTCGATCGTTTGTTTGCAAGAAGTCTATAGTCATATCTGACAGCAGTAAAACAACTACCGGTAGTGAAAGAGACTTAACTTCTATAAAGAAGTGTAGAGACCAGTTGTTGGGCAGATAACTGTGCAGAAAACCATGCGCCTTCTATCCAGGCTCTTGGTCTGCTAACCAGTATGCGCCTATTAGTTGATGTGCGCTTATTAACCACGGTACTACGATATAAAGGCCAGAAACTCATGCAGATCCCAAATAACCCTTCAACAATGATGACCTTTAGCTCTGTACATACATGTATAATGGCCAAAACAGTGTTCCCCAAATGTGTCCGCTTATATAAAAGTGTTCTACTGTACACAATTCTTAGTCAGACGTTTGTAGAGTTTGTGGGAGTTACATGTATAAGACTGACACTCACCTGACCCTGGTGGACCTGGTGGAACAGGACCAGGACTCATCATAAGGGGAACCGCTGGGATTAGGCCATGCCTTGGGGACATGCCTGAAGGTACTTGTGGTGGGAACATTAACGAAGGGCCGTGCTGCTGCGAGAAAAATGGTTGATGAAAGCCAAGTTGATGGACGTTTCCGGGAGGTATTGGTTCTTGTTTCCATGGAGATTGGATTCTGGGTTGTCGTCTGGGGTCGTGAGGTGGGAATTGCGGGTTTGAGGGTGTGTAATGAGTGTGGACGTGTGGAGGGGGTGGACCATGAGGGAATGGAGGATAGTAGCTTGGTCTGGATGGCCTCTGATGACTGAAATAGTTGGAATTCATCTCTTTCTTGACCACGTGGAGTACCCTCGAAACATAATAATTATGAATGGTGGCGTATTATTGAACTAGTTCAAAGTTCAAAGTAATTATTTGGCCGCGGCTTAGTTCATTTACCCTCGATAAACTGGAGAACAATGGAGTTCATTGTGCAAAATCATGCAGTCTGATTCAGAATCACAAGCTCTATCTGTGTGACCAAATCTAGCTCAAAAGAATCTCCAGGAGTAAGTGGTGCAAAATACTATTTCAGTGTCTCACAATAAACTAGCTAGATGTACTCTATGAGTATGATCTTTCGCTTTGTTACCACATGCAGATCGGATAGCTCTGTGTGAAGCAACCTCTAAATATGCTGAGGCTTGTGACTCGTCTACTGGTTGGCAGCTGTCTCCTAGCAGCAGTGGCGCTGAGGGCAGAGCCTACCAACCACTCACTACCCTCCCCTCATATTGATGCTGCAACAGCCACAGTGTGGAGCTGGTGAGAGTCGTGCAGCTAGCTAGTCTAGTCGGAAAGAAGTACAGTATAAACCAAAGAGTTAATGTTTCAGCAGACATCAATGTTAGTATTTGTGTAAGTTGAGTATTCTCTAGAGTAATATGTCCATATGGTTGGTGGTGGTGGCACTATGCCTACATGTTAGTTGAATGATTGAATATAACCACCACTTGGACGGATAAGATAATTAGATCAGGTGTGCACATTTAAACTAGTAACTACCGTATTGCGCGAAATTTTCGAGGCACTTATATTTCGTGGATTGGCCTCTAAAAGTATTTTCGTTGCACAATGTTCGCGGAATGACTGCTTACCGGAAGCCACGCCTTTAAATCTTGCACGTTATAGCAGGCAAAGAACGATTTTCGTGGACTTAATTTTCGTGTAGGATTGCTAACCCACGAAATCCACGAAAATTAAGCCCCTCGAAAATTTCGCGCTATACGGTATAACGTTTATGTCGAAAACACATCGATAGCTATATAACAGTTGTGTTCTCCTTTTTCCAATACAGTTGTTCATTGGTGGGAGTATCATACCTTCAAGAGCTCTACTCTAATGGAGACAACCACCGTCTAGAGGTCCTTCACTCGAGCGCCACCTCTGAGGCTGTCACGGTCGAATTCATCACCTCTATAAGTAGCTCTCCTGAACTCGAGCAAATGGGACTCAGAAATTGTACTCTACTAGCGAAAATGGAGGATCTAATCGCGTCAGAGCTAGCCAGGAACTGGCACACTTTGAAACACCATGTTCAAGATGATTTTAGACTACCGGATAAACTCAGAGGTGTGATAAATAGGCAGAAGACATCGATAGAGGAATTTGAGCACAATGTTCTGAGACGAAGTGTTTCCGGTGGTGATGATGATAAGTGTCCTGAGGGCGTATGTGACAAGGAGATATCGAAAGAAAAAGATGACTTCGATGTTGGAGAATTGTTTAAACAATATGTAAGTCCGATCAGATATGATAATTTTATAGTGATTTTATGAGCCTCGGTATCGTGCTAGTAAAGTGCAGAGTGCAAAATGGAGCACTTATTCAAATTACAGTTTAAATGCCTCCTCGTTTTAGTATTGCCTTGCTACTAATTGTTTGCACCTGTTCCTCTCGACTGCAGCACAATCTCTCATCCTTGTACCACTGGTACCAGAGGTTGTCTGAAGACTACCCTCACATCGTGACCCTCAACAAGACCATCGGGAAGACCTACTATGAGAGAGAGATTATTGCACTCCACTTCACCGATAGGAACGAACAGAGAAGCAAACCAAAGATCTACCTACAATGCTTGCTGCATTCAAGTGAGTTAGTTTAGTAACTGCACTGTGTAATTTATAATAATTCTTGTGACAGTAACTGGGATAGCTTTCTTCAAAGGAAGGTTTTGAGAATTGTACTGTGACCTACATGTACATACATACTTTAATGATCGCAACTAAATCAATGCATGTACTTTTGTGTGTGTGTGTTGACTGCAGGAGAGTGGATCAGTGGTAGTGTGTGTATGTACCTGTCCTACCGACTAGCCACACCACACCCCTCAGACATTACAGTGAGTGGTCTGTACATTGTACATGTGTTACATGTATGTAGCATACATGTGGACCAAGTACATGTAATAGGTTTATGTTTGTTTATGTTGTTTGTGTATATAGCATCTTGCTAGTCAAACACTTGCATTATATGAAGTCTAAACAAGTACAGTAAGTGTACCTTTTGCTGTTGAATGAGTACATGTATTCGTTACTATTGTCTTTATTGTGACAGCTATTGAGTGATTTGTTGCCTATGTACATGTAGCTACTCAGACTACTGAAGGAGGTGGAGTTTGTCATTGTGCCAGTGGCCAACCCTGACGGATATTATGTGAGTTTTATATACGTACACAATGACATCAGTCTGTTCATGCTGGTACTGTTGAATGCTTCTTACAAAAGGTTGTGAGGTTGCTCTTAGCACCATGCATTCATCGTTACTGTAGGACAGGCTTTCTATACAATCAGCGTTTAATTTGTTAGGACCTGTCATACAAGACACGTACCAAAGTTTGACTACTAATCTCTTGTTTCCCAGGCAACGTGGGTTCAGTATCCGAAGTACCGACTGTGGAGAAAGAACGTGCAGCCGCTGGAAGGCTCGGAGTGTGCGGGGGTGGACCTCAACAGGAACTTTGACAGCCATTGGGACCAGGTCAGGGTTAGGGTAGTAGAGTTAGTAGCTAGTAGCTGGCTCAGTTGATCGGTCCAAATTGTGCATTAGAATTCTTCAATACGCAGTGGCTCATTCTTTTAGAGAGCTCGATTAAATTGAATTTTTATTGTGAGACATGTATGCCAAATGTTGACCTATATTCAGTTTAGTAGCTAGTAAGTTTAGTAGTAGTAGCTGGCTCAGTTGACCGCTCCAAATTGTGCATTTGAGTAGTTACAATTCTTCAAATTCAAGTTGTACGCAGTGGCTCTTACTTTTAGGGAGCTCTATTAGATTGAATTTTTAGATGGACGATCTGTGATACATGTATACAAGCCAAATTTTTAACATCACTTTCCCATGCAGGACACGTACAGTCAATCTGATGACCCGTGCAGTGAGTTGTACCATGGTCATGTGGCTGGGTCTGAACTAGAGGTGCAGGTACTCACGGCCTACATCAAGTCATTGGGGAGAGTGGTTGGAGCCATTGACTTCCACTCGTACCATCAGAAAATTCTGTACCCTCCAGGTGATCGAGTCGTATATATAAGTATATATGTGTGTGTATGTGTGGCAGTTGGTGTACTAGTCTAGAGTGCATGCATGTACTCAACTGTGTGACGGCTACTGTTGTATTAGGTGATTCTATCAACATGCTGAAAAGTTAACACTTTCTACAAAGCCATATGTTTATATTTCCCATGCATGTTTATATTTCTACTTGTACAACACTGTACATGTAGTGTAGTTAGTTCACCACCGATTCATGAGAATTGGAGCTACAATCCTGCACCTCTTTATTGTTGCGTACAGTACTAGTGCAATTAATATTACTAGCTGTAGTATGACCATTTTGCTAAGCTGATTTGAGCAACGTTTTAAAGCAACTCCTCTCTTGCAGCGTTTAGTGGGGAGGATGTCGGTGATCTGAGCGTGATACAGGAGGCCGCTGAGAGAATGGCTACTACTGCGAGTGGTGATGGACATCTCTACACTCCTCACAAGATGTACGACCTCTACTCTGCAGCTGGAACATTCGCTGATTGGTATGACTCTTAATATAGTATTAGTTGCATCCAGAAGAGCCTCTAGGTAAAGACAATGTACCGCATTACTAGGATATTTTGTAGGGGAAAAACCTTGCGAATGAGCCAAATAAGCATCCTTTGCGCTCCTTTGCGCTCTAACTATTGCATTCTGGCAAGAATCGTATGTACTGACCAGTTTAGGTTTTGGCGATTTTATTGTTGCGAAGTGATCAACACTCAAAGTTGGCATGTTTGATGCTGGCTAAAGACCTGCGGATCGAGCGTCCACTCTTATAAATTTTCCTTTTAGAAAAGCATGAAAATTATGAAGAGTGAATTGCCTAATTCTATCTAGAGTCGAGTCTTAACCTTAATTTATATCACGGGTGGCCAAGGGGTTTATGCATATAATTGTTGCACTAATTTTTGTTTTTCCCTTGCAGGTTGCTGGACTACCGTAATGACCCTAGTGAACCTGACAGTGATGACCTGGTACCACTGACAGTGGAGCTGAGACCACGACCCAACAACACCACCACCATCTACACTGGGTTCTTACTGCCTACCTCAGAGGTTAGTACATCTGTAATAACTGTCAAATAGTTTGTGGAAGGTTGGTCATATGACACAGGTTCACATTATATGAACCATCAAACAAAATGTTACATCAACTGATAATGTTGTAGAGCTTCGGTGACACAATGTTTTTTTTCTCCACAGATTCTACCAACATGTCGGGAAATGTATTCGTCTTTGCTCGTCTTCTCTCAATTCCTCCTGGAAAAATCATCACAAAACAATGAATGAACACTGAATTTACATAACACTCCCATTGTACCTTTTATTTTTTAACGATCATTGCCAATTTCAATATTGATTGCATGCTAGACAAAGCATTGAACAACCTAGAGCTAGAGACTATTAAAAGAACAGTTACACGGCTATATATTGGTGAGCTTACTGTATAATTATAAGACAAGCTAAGTATGTAGATTGTATCATGGCTCACAGCCAGCAGCTACAATGTAGAGCCTAGTTTGGGAAGTTAGGTCCTGCCTTTCTATACTGATCATAAATTGTACAGTACCTCATAGATACTACATCCACTGGAACATTTGTTGCTAGCAAGTAGTGTTCAAATATAACTGTACTGCTAGTCACAGGTCCATGAGTCACAGGCCCACAGCAGTCAGTAATAGACTACTAGGGCCGACGTAGGTTAAAATAATGGCCCCCTGCGTTTAATACTTTTAGTATGATGTGCTATTAGTGACTGGAGAGTGTACAGCAATTAATCCCGTATCACATCCAAACCAGTAATTGCACGTTGTTATTAACAGTGTGCAATTACCTGTCGAATAATTGCACACTGTCAATGACAACGTATTGTTTTCGAAAAAACGGCCACGGATGAAAATGTTAATAAAAGTGCAGAGAACTTCATCATAAGTATGGTTTACTCGTGTAATAAGGGATTAATAGCCTCATAGCAAGCACTGGCAAGGTTAATAGCAGCATAGCACTCGGCGTAGAAGCCTCGCCATTGCTTGTTATTCGATTGTAATCCCATAATTATTGCACTCTTAACCATACTTATTTAACAAACTGTGTTTGCAATGGTACGTCCTCTCTCCACTCTCAACCTGTTACAATTCCTCGTTTAATACACTGAATACCTTCATTTCCGACCAAAGTGTTTTCAAACAGTGATACCACAAACTGAGATATTAGACGAAATATTTGGTTGATCTCATGTTGTTGTATAGTTACAGAATGTGTTAATGTCTGTGGTATTTAATCTGTCATTGTGATACTAGCTCTGTTCGTTATCCCCAATTTGGCTGCGTATACTTCTCCACACATTGTATAATAATGTGGAAAGTATGTGATAAGATTGTACCCTCGGGCAATTGTATTATCTATTCCACTATTGTACTGGTAATAATGATATAACAGTCAATACACAATTATAGTGAAACCCTAGCTTATTGGCTGTTATACATGTATAATAATTGTTATACATGTATGGCCTTTGTTGAGGTGTTGGTTTGAGAGGCTCCACTAAACTTGACTGCCTTGAATAATTGTAAGTATTATGAATAACAATATTCCCGTTTGGGCACCCCCCCCCACAGGTCAAGATGGCTTGTGGCTGGTTTATGTCCGTAATCTGGTTCCTCTTCCTTATCTTTATTGCCATTCCTCTCGGACTGTTAGCAGCCGTCCTGTACATCTTCATCTCTCCCTTTGCTGCCTGCTGCTCGTGTACCAAACACCTCACAGACTTCCTACATAAGGGAGTGCTACTGCCCTACAACGTGTCCACTTACATGGTGCAGGGAAGGTCTTGCGGAGAAATATAACTGAACACTGAATTGTGTAAAAATTAACGTATCCATGACTATTGTAGTTATTTAGAATCAAACGAGTATATAATTTTGTATCCCTATATAATTGTGTTATGGCCACTTTCACTGGCCATGGGCTGTATATATGTATTTCATGATGAACACTGTTTTCATAATTACTATGTTTGTTTTTATTACTGTGTGGATGTTTTATAATCGGCAGATTTTACCCAAAATCGCCGAATTTAATTAAAATAGTAATCCTCTTTTCTGGTATTTACATTCAATATGACAACAATGGGATGAATTTAACATGCATAATTAAACAATTAAATTTGGCGATAGTGCTATAAATTATAATCACTAGTATAGTCAATAGACATGCATACTGTATCAACAGGAAAAAAGGCAAATAAATAGAGTGTTACACGTACAGTATATTCAAAGAACTGTATACTCGACAACCGAGGAGAGCAGTGTTCTGGAAGAAAGTGGGTGCCACGCATCTTCTTCATTGCTGCTCTCCTTGAGACCACCCTCACTTGGCACGCCTTCAACTGGTACGCCCCCACATGACACACCTTCACTTGGCACAACACTGTCGCTAGATGTACTTTCAGGCAAATCATTGTTACATTTGCTGGGGCTGCTCGGTTCAATTTTAATGTTTGTATCGATTTCAGTGGATGCTATATTTTCTGAGGGTGATTGATTTACATCCGCAGGCGGGTTCTGGTCTAGTTGATTTTCTGTTTCAATATCAGCGTTGCTTGTTGATTTTAGCTTTCTCGGTGGGAGAACTTTAAAGAATGCTTTTTTCCAGTCGCCTCCATTTGTTGAGTAGTCCAATAGAATCTCATACACTAAGTGGGAAAACAAGGGTTTACATAAACGTAGTATAAACGAAGAAAAAAAAATTGTACATATACACTGAAATGATAACTGTATAATGAGCTAACTCAGAGAAGTGAGTCCCCGGTAGCCGTAGAAAGATTTATGCAACTGAGAATTGAATTTGGCACTTATGGTGTGGCAACTATCACACAAAATAAAGACAACAACACGTACTGTGACTAGTATGTGTCTGGTATATAGTTATGTGTATCATGTAGGTGACCGTGGTCACTCTGTAAGTAAGTCATCCTTTATAATACAGCCAGGTTAATTAGTATGAAAAGCGTGTGCTTCAACCTATGTTGTAGCAGGCTACCTCTCTATTACAGCAATTCTTTGACTGACTTACTCCCTCCACCCACTGTGTACGTACCATGGTTAATGGTGAGTACTTTCCTGCCACTCATTCGTATATACTCTGATATTGGTAGTCGGGCGTGGGCCAGACCCTTCTCCTCGGCCACCTGGTAACAGTGACCCTGAGAGGGGAGGGGGGGACAAAGTAACATGCAGTGCTTACGATTAGTATACAGTATACATACAGTACACATACAAAATTAGATTAGTACTAATTAATAAGAAGACACTATGCAATTACATGTACGCTAGAAACTACATTCATTAGAAGCTCTGTAATAATAATGATTATGGATCGAGGACGTACACGTAAAATTTTGGTATGGAAAGTGACCTACCTGTTGAGGTGCACTCTGTGTTTAAAGTAATTATACGCTTCTATTGAGTTGGGAGTTATAATACGTACATGCCCTAATTTCGGGGGTTCCAATATCTCAACAGAGGCTTACGTCTACTCTTTCAACATAAAAAGTATGTATATCGTATAGCCGGTATATTTTGAGGGTATAAACTTTTGCAGAAAGATCGTTGGATAGGTTTTCGTTATTTAACGTTTGTGAAATATTAGCCTTTTGGCGCAAGCATGCTTGTGGGTACAGTACGTAGAACCTCGCTAGTATACGGACCCCTTTAGTCCGAAACCTTGCAAATCCGGAAAATTTCTCAGTACATGCTTGTAATCATACCCTCGAAATATACTCCCTATAATTATGCTGTTCTCACCTTGTGATGATTGTGGTCGACTAGTCCACCTATTATGTACGCCTTACTGGGGTCCAGCTCTGCATGGAGAGATGTGACAGTGAGCTACAGTGGTTAACGGTCACCACAAGCAGCCAACTTTGATATAATGGTCAGGCACCCAGGTTTCAAATGAACAGTTTATGTACAAAATGAAAGCACCACAGGTGCTGATGCCTCGGTGGAGATGCCAAAGCTACATAATATACACATAATGAACATTCTTAATTTGCATGCTGCATGCAAACTCAAAGAGTGGGTAATGATCGACAATGATTGTTGTTAAAAATGATCGATGCGATGCCAAAGTTCAAGTCTACTGCCATCAGCAGAGCCTTGCAGCTCTCTTATTACTCTTGCAGCTACCAATAGCTAGGCGTTCTAGTGCAGAGCTAACTACTAAGTAGAGTAGCAACACTCGGTAAACAAGTTTGGCTACGTGCTCTTCCGAAAAGGCTGCAATGGCATTCCAAGTAAGCAAAACTAGACATAACTCGAGAACGAAGCATTATTTTGCAAATCCACGAATTAAAATCCAAGAAAACATGACTAGAAGCCTATACTTGCACTTCATTAATCCTTGAGCAGCTGTAACAGTCTACACAGACAGACAGACAGACACACACACACACACAAATACACTACCGTTTACCTCACTTGCGCATGCGCACCAAGGCATAACACAATAAAGGCCACCTCTGTATAATGAACTAGCTCCCAACCGTAAGTAATAGTACCTACCATTCAACACATTGGTAGACTCAGCCAGGAGGTACACAACATTCTCTTTACCAAACACCTCCAGAAAGTCCTCACTTCTGTAGTGGATCTGCAGTAGAGTTGAGTGCGAAGTCACAGATAGAATTACTACTATACATTATAATTATATACAGCTACACATGTAGTCAGTACATGCAGTTTCCAGGAGTATGTACTACCGCATATTAACAAATTATTGCGCAGAGCAATTAGTTACCTGTCAATACGCCTATCAATACCATGCATACAGAAGATCAACCCCCTCACTCACATCCCAGTGTTCATGCTCCTTGTTGATTAGATATCTGCAATCCAGCTCTGACTTCAGTTGACCACCAAAGCTAGTCACATAGTACTGCAGTGGGGGAGAGAGACCGCGTCAGCATTCATGTACATGTGACAGTTGTCCAATATTCTACTCTCTTACTTGCAAGGGAGCTACTGATCGTCTGTTGGCAGCATAACATCTCTGCAACTGTTTGATTAGCTTCAGTTGATCCTAAGAACAAAATAGTAGCGCTGTAAAAACTTAATTTCTGGCAACTCACCTTCGCACTCATGAGTTGTTCAAAAGAGCAGTCCACGGCCACCCTCACAGAGCTCGCTCCCTCATCACTCATCTTCTTGTAGGACCCTCTCTGACTACCTGGAACACATAGTAAACATGTCATCAGTGATTATAGCCTGCTGCAGAAATTGGCCACAGAATTTTGATTTTACAGTCCTCAACAGAGACTCAAGGGTCAATAAGATCCCACCAGTCCCTACTGCACACTAGCCCTTCTTTACTTTTTGAGGAGCCTCCATCTTCCAGTCTGGTCTTCTTTGGTGGAGGGAGTCCTCCCAAAGCTTGCCGCTCCTTTTTTAACAGGCTCTGTCTCTCTTTCCTTCTCACCTTGGATTCCTGTCTGTATCAGCAAACAGAAAAACACAAACACCTTCATTGTTCATTGTGCAGTAAGACATACACAGCCCATAGATACTAGAAAATACATAGTATCTATGCACAGGCACTCATTTTTTCTGCAAAGCACTGTCAAGTGACTATCCCTTAGCTACCAGTAGTAGTAGTCATGCCCTGGCTGCTAACACCATTGATCGTCAGGTTAATGATTGCCCTTCAAGATATTCTTTGAGACTACTCTAAGCTACCCTCCACTGTAACTCTCACTTCATTTTCTCCCATTTTTTCAACTTCTTTTGATGCTTCAATTTCTTTTTCCACTGAGTCTTGCTCATGCCCTCAGGGAGTGTGTCTATGGAGAACTGGACCACCCACTCAGCACAGTCATCTCTGGGCCCTGGACTGCTGTCAGTGGAGAGTCTGTTAGACAGAGAGTGGATCATGGGTGAGTGTGTACTGTCCTCACTTGTCTCCACTGAGTGCTGTCTCTGTGTGAACTGGTGACTCACTTTCTTGGCTCATTGCAAATGCATGGTAATGATCGTGGAGGTAGAAAGCTGAAGAGGGGATGGGACTAGACAACATATCCCGAAAAGATGGCCGAGCTAGAGATATCTCGATCTGGACAGGTATGAGCTAGCCATGAGCAGCGATCCTCCTCTGGGTATGAGGTGTATATATTTTTCTTGTAAATGGTTCCATGAATCAGTACTACACATGATACCGTAATTGAAATTACAGCCCAAGCTGGCGCCTGGCGCCTAAATTATGGTGGCGCTTATGTTCAACAGCTAGTATAGAATTTGTAGAGAAAATGGGCGTGGTCTAGTTCAGTTTCACTTGCTAGCTGCACCGTTTGAGAGCTGAGTGACTGTAGCTATGGGTTAGACAACTGTTTAGAAGTGAAGGGGACGTCAAAGATGCAGGATGATTGTCTTGATGTCTCAAACAAGCCTTTTTATAAGCGCCAGAAAAAAATAATTCCAGCAATGGTTGGCGCTTTTTTAGGGCCTAAAAAATTATGCTGATGCTGACGTGGCGCTGTAATTACATCAATTACAGGATATAATAGGGTGTCTGCTAACACTTCGAATATTCATGCACTTCTGGACGGCAACGATTTTGCTTGTCATGTTCCAGTAAAATATAGCAAATTAATAGTAAATCTTTTTCCATCTAATCTGGATGGATTGTGTCTGGCATCTAATTTCCTTATCCCATGTAGACTCATGCGGACATCCTCCATCCCTTAACATCTCTGGAGTGGGAGGAATGGCCCTCTCTACCAGTGTTGGTGACGAATGCCTCTTCAGTGTATCTGAATGGAACACTCTATGTCGGAGGAAGGAGTAATGCTGGATTTGATTTGTACTCATTCAAACCTGGAGTTGACAGCACATGGACAGTGACAGACACACCCACCAATCGGTATACCCTTGTCGCTCATGACTCTGAACTGCTACTGGTGGGTGGGAAAGAGTATCCTACACATGAGATAACAAACAAAGTCTTCACGATGAGGGATGGACAGTTTGTTGAAACACTTCCTCCTATGAAGGAGCGACGACGTTCACCATCTGCTGTCAGTAGTGGGTCTGCACTAGTTGTGGCTGGAGGGTGGAATACCTCAGGAGATCTCTCCTCTGTGGAAGTGTTTAAAGATGTTCAGTGGACGACTGCTCCCTCCCTACCAAGTGCAGGATATAACACGAAGTCTGCTCTCCATGGTGACCAGTGGTACCTGATCACGGGTCAAGGGAAAGTGTTCTGTGCATCACTACAATCACTCATATCTGGAGATGATAAGTCGCCATGGGAGACGCTACCTGATGCTCCTAATCGCTTTTCAGCCGCTGACTTCTTTGGTGGCCATCTCTTGTCTATTGGAGGGGGTTTCCCTGCCACCAACACAACAACCATCCATGCCTTCTCAACATTCACCCAGTCCTGGGAACATGTTGCGGACCTGGCTCTATTATCACTGCTCCGGCCAACAGCTGTTGTCCTATCGAGCAAACAACTAATTGTGATCGATGGTACTAGAGTACTTCACGGAAAACTTAAGGGTGAGTTAGTTTTATGCCGCAAATACTGTGCAATACAAATGCACAACCGTCATACAACCCTAGCTTTTCACTTCACTTGAAATACACAAGCTTTTATTAAAATAGAAAACATAAGTTGACCACTTAAGACTTAAGTGTGCACAGTGGGACCACATTATACCTGTGTACACAGACTACAGTCACTGTTCTACTAAAGTAGCGTACATGCACATTTATTTTTGCGTCTAATTCCAAGTTCTAACATGCTTAACATTATTCACTGACACACACACTTCACAGTGACTACATTTGATGCCGACAGTCACTTCACTTTGAGAGCTATTGATCGCCTCAAAGTCTCAGCAGGAATCTCTGTGAAAGAGGAGCTTGTACAACGCACCTCACGCACTGCCTTCCTAGCTGTTGCTGGTGTGGATGTTTGGGCAATGTATAACTACATCTTGGGAGAATGGGCGTCAAGACGTGGACCACACCCACCCACATGGGCAGAGCTATTCAGAGCTCTCAAGGAGATGGGCTTGAGTGAGCTGGCAGATCGGATAGAGAAATACTTGAGAGGGTCGGTTCCTGAGGACCCACCTCGACCACTCCCTGATGAGGAAGGTGACTCAGAGGAGGAGAAAGATGGTGAGATAATCAGTGATTATCAGTTTTTAACGTTTAAAATTCCACAGATGAAACACCAGAGCAAGAAATTCTCAGGTTAAACAATGTGCTGGCTGAGTACATTAATGCTAATATTCAATTGAAGAAGGCAAACAACAACCTTGAGCAAGAGAATACTCATTTGAAATCTGAGAAGGTGAAAGAAGAACAAATGGACCCAGTCTCTATCAAAGAGGAACCAACATCCGTCCAAGGTTTGAAACAACTGTGCATGTACATGCGATAAACTAGCCTCCTTTACCGGCCTTCATATAAAAGAAGGCCTGCTATCGACTGCTTGCGCATGCGCAAAATTTCCTATAATACTGAATCCACTGGAGAAAATATCCTAAAAGTCATACACAGAGCTACCGTATATGCTTGATCAGGAGCCGCGGCTACTAAAATTAATGTTTCATTTTGCTGGAAGAGGAGGCTACAATTCAAGAGAGGCCACTGTTCAAGAGCGGCGTTTATTAGCTCCAGATAATTTAGTTTGTCATCAAAAGTTGTTTTCACCTGCATAAACTTGAACCGCTCTGCCATGAGAAAGTCTTTGTGAAGCACTAACAAGCTGCTACTTGTAGCTACGTACATGTAGCTAGCTGCTAGTAATAATTACCCGAGGCGCGCGTGGGCGGCCACGGGTATAGTAGTCCGTTGGTCTGTTTGTTTGTTTGTTTGTAATGTGTGAGTCTACTCACCTGCATGCCATGGCACTGCGTTTACAGCATGGATAGCCTTCATACAACAAGTTATTAATTTTAATAGTGGCAGAATTTCATGTTAAACCTTCGTTGTCAAATAAAAACGAGCAAAAGCTAAGAAGCTTGTGACTGGGTCTGCTTACCTGGATGCTCTAGCACTGCGTTTACAGCATGGGTAGCCTCCACACAACAAGTCAGTACTTCTAATAGTGGCAGCTTTCGGTGTTAAAGCTTCGTTGTCTAATAAAAGCGAGCAAAATGTAGCTTGAACAGAACTTGCACATGCGTTACTTATAACTGAAGTGATCCTGTACCAGGTCCAGAAACAATGGAACAGGGTCACTAAAGTAGAAAGCTGTATATACCAGGAACAATATTGGAACAGGGTCACTAAACCAGAAAGCTTGCTTTAGCTGACTGGGATCCATGCAGGACCTGTGATCCTAATCCACAGTGCATATATTTATAGTACTACTACCTGTTCTCAAATGTTTCAGCATGCCTCCAGTCTGGTTTAGTTTTATTGCTCCTGAGTTGCTGTGCAAGTCATGCATGATGATGATAACAACATCACTATATGCACTGCATTATAATTTTTATCAGTCTTCTGGTTTCTTTATAATCATGTCACCAGCCGAGGGTTTGCACTTTAGTGCTCTAGTTATTATAGCGACTCTTCATAGAGTTATTAATTTCAGTATACAGGCATTTAGATAAACCGCAAGGAGTTGCAATTGACGAAAGATGATAATTAATATATATCTATATATGTGACCGATTCTGGTAAACATCGAGTGCAGAAGTTTACATCGGAAGGGAAGTTCATTGCTACTGTTGGATGCATGGGAAGTGAGGATGGACAATTCAACCTTCCCTTGAGCATCTGTTTCAGCAAGAAGAAAGATCGATTGTACATAGCAGGCTAAGGGTAGCTATCAGAGAATGCTATCCGATGGGCTAGAAACCTTCAATCGAAGTTTGTATCTACTTCCTTCAATCCACTTCCGTTCGTTGTGATATCATTATTTTACTGAGCATATACGATGTTATCCAAAGCCCCCCGGATACCGGAGGGATATTAGCCCATGCGCAAGCAGTTGATACCAGGCCCACTTCCCTGAATGAAGTGCGGCCTGGGATCGAGGCTAGCGATTAAACATAAACTTGTTGTTTGTAGATAATCAGTCGCCCTCATCTCCCCTGAAGCATATCAAACAGGAAACCAAAGCTGATCCACAGACCACTAAAGGTGAGTGAATAGAAGTAGTATTATGTATACCGTAATTGATGTAATTACAGCACACCATAATTTAAGCGCTATATCAGCATCAGCATAATTTTTAGGTCCTAAAAGAAGCGCCAACCGGTGCTTGAATTACTTTTTCTGGCGCTTATAAAAAGGCTTGTTTGAGACATAAAGACAATCATCCTGCATCTCTGACCCTTCACACTTCTAAACAGTTGTCTAAGCCATAGCTATACAGTCTGTTCACGAGTCACTCAGCTCTCAACTGTGCAGCTAGCAAGTGAAACTGAGCTAGACCACACCCATTTTCTCTACAAATTCTTACTAGCTGTAGAACATAATCGCCACCATAATTTAGGCACCAGCTGAGCTAAACACAATTTTTTGTGTTCTAAAAGATGCGCCACTCAGAAGTGAAATCAAATTTTTTTCTGCCGCTGTGATGTACATCTATTACGGTATAGTATTCTAGAACAAGCGTTCATGTATAGCATTGAATGTTTACATACATTATGCAAATACATACTTCATGCATGTATGTATATCTACCTGCAGTGAAAAGTGAAGAACCAGTCTCACAGCTACTACCTTTGGGACTGTCTACTGTACAGCATCATGCAATACCATTCGGTGAGTTAGGTACCTCATTTGCATTGTTCTATACTGTTACCTCCACTCAGACCTCCCTGGTGTTGAAGTGGTGGCCAGCACGTGTGTGATCGTCACCAACTCACCCCAAATCTTCCGCTGGGTTGGCTATGGGTTCAAGCTCACCATACCCCAGGGCTCCCTGCCAGCTGGTGTTGACCAGTGTCGACTAGACATCAAGGCCAGTGTAGCTGGACAGTACCAGTTTCCTGACAATCTCCAGTTGGTCAGCGGTGTTATCTGGATACGTCCTTATCCCTCGGGTCAATTCCAACAGCAGCTAACAGTCGAGATACAGCACTGTGCCAAGATGACCAGCTCCACCAAGCTCTCATTTGTGAGAGCACATTGCTCCCAGGAGAGCCTGCCCTACACATTCAAGCAGCTTGAAGGGCGTGGCTCGTTCACTGAGTTCAGCTCGTACGGATCACTGGAGCTGAACCAGTTTAGTGGACTGGCTGTAACTGGAGAGGATGTGGAGAGAGTGTACACTGCCAGCCTCTACTACCTTGGCTCAGAGCTGCACAGCAGGGAAATACATTTTGTTGTCAACTGGGATAATGAGATTCATAACACGGTAAGTGTCACTATTATTATATTTACGCAGCAATTCATTGTTTTGTTATAGCTTGTGAGCGAGAAGTACTCCTCTAAAAGAGCCGTTCTCGGAGTGAATCATTTTGTTGAGTTTGAGGAGGACAGTTTAACACTGGATATTCCTATGGCTGGTGCTAAAGTCAAGGGAGGGTGGAAAATAACGCCAATGTTTCATCCTACGGTAGGAAAATCTGAAGTATGATTTTCAATAGCATACTTACATCATCTGTATAACTTATATATAGGTCATCATAATGAATTACATAATTATATCATCTGTATATAGGTCATCAAGAAGCATGTTGATCAGTTCAAGCCTGGACAGAGAATTCCGTACTGCCACTTGAAAGCCGAGATGACAAACAAACGAAAGAAATCTGCTCCAAAGCTATTCCACCAAGTCAAGCTAGTGGGTGCAAAGGATCCATACAACATCATTACAATTGATCTGGACCCCCAGCGAACTTTTCCAGGTTAGACAATGGTAGATGCAGGTTTTATGGTATTTTAATGTTTTTCTACAGAAACTACGTTCGGTGACTTGGTAACATTTAAACCTGCTGTGTCATCTCAAAGGAATGGTGAGACACAAAACACTGTTTCTTATACTATTACACTGCCTTCTGTTTCTGTACAGAGGCCAGGGAATTGCTGATGCAACCTCAGTCACATGCGACTCATTATCCACCCTCCCTTGGACTACCTTACTATCCTGTGGCCTCACACTCTCGGAACATGTCAGGTGAGCAAGTCGTATGCATGTTGGTACACACACAGAATGAAAACAATGCACACGTATAGGTTCAAACAACGTACATATAATATATGTAGATTCCACAATTCCTACTGTACACAGTGTGACAGTGTAATTTCCTATGCAGAGTTTCCCCCGTCCCTCCTGTCAGTGGAGCAGTCCCACACTTCTCTCACTCTCTCCTCTGCCACACCCCCTCCGCCCTCTCAGTGGAATACTCAGCTACAACAATGGAGTCAAACAAGTATGTATACATGTAACAGTATGTACTATCGTATAGCAGGTAATTTCCATGGGGTAAAACTTTTGTTTACAAAACGGTAATTTTCGTGAGTAAACGTTTCGTTTGACTTCATGCGCTCCGGTAAGCCACGCCTACCTTTTCGTAAGGGAAAATGTTGTGTAGGTCAGCTTGCCCACGAAAGTAACGAATATTTTACCCCACGAAATTTCTATACGGTATTGATGTTGTTGTGACCATGTACATACATCGGTGGCTGCCTCGAAAAGTCGAGGTACATAAGGCGTTAACATAATTATGTTGTTGTCATGCACACCACTGCTTCCACAACCATCACACATCACCTGATACCTAGGTGGCTCAGCTAGTGGAGGATGGAGCAATGCACTGAACATAGCTGGGCCAAGCTCTGGTAAGATAAAGGATTATTACGGCTTGAAAATGTATTGTGATTTCATTTCCATTCAGGCTCACTAAAATCGATTGAATACCCGGCCATTACTCTAGACCAACTAGTGAGCCGTGTTGGCATTGACAAAGACCTGCTTGATAAGGAATGCTCCGATGGCCACCTCAGAAGAATGTCGTCTCTCCTTCCCGACTGGCTGACGTATGCCAAGGCCCTGGGGTTCACTGAGCCAGAGACACGAGACATAACAGATAACCCTCAACTGTCAAACAGCACTCATGCAATGAAGGCTCTTAGAGTACTGGAGAAGTGGCACCGGCGACACGGGGGTCATGTTACTATTGCTACAGAGATTTGCAAGATGTTCAAAGGTTGGTCTCGATACGCAGTGTGCTATAAATATATAGAACTTTACTTACAGGAGAAGATGTTCCCCATGCAGAGGACTCGAGCTCGTCCCGACCACCTCCCATCACTGGTGAGAAGAGAGAGGCCACTGAACACAGTGAGCAAGGTGAGACAGTCAGTGTTGTGATGGTCTATTTTACTGGTGAGTGTCTCCATGCAGTTCCCCCCAAGAGACCTCGGTCAGAGGAGCAGTGAGGGAGCT
Source organism: Halichondria panicea (assembly GCF_963675165.1). Classification (NCBI taxonomy): domain Eukaryota; kingdom Metazoa; phylum Porifera; class Demospongiae; order Suberitida; family Halichondriidae; genus Halichondria; species Halichondria panicea. The sequence goes on from NC_087390.1 coordinate 4,894,851, forward strand.
AAGAGAATGGACTACGTACACTGTCCAGCTCATCTGTTAATGGTCACCTCCTCAGAGAAGAGATTGAGGAATTATAGTACAAGAATTTATAATAATACTTGACACCCTCCATAATAATTGTTTGCTCAGTATATATGAGTTGATTAATGTCTGTAATTTTATGTTCATTGCTGAAATGTTTATTGATTTAGAAGAAAGTCTCAAAATTGAATGCGTATACAGCATGATTAATTGTTGAACCCTAAAATTACAATGTACGCTGTACATGTATATATCGTTCATATCAGAACTAGCTATAGTGTTCCAAAGGCCAGTGACAGTGAGTATATAAATTAAAAACCAAGAGGGGTCCATTCCGCAGACATTGTCTATGCTAGCAACTGCCCCGATGAGTGTGGTTACCTTGGACTCCCCACCCTCCAGCTCAGCCACATCTAGAGGGACACAATAAGAGAAGTGCATGGTATACGTATAAATGTGTGGGTGTGTAAACTGTAGAAGGTATAATTATGAGTATCTAGCTATAGCCTCGTCCCCATGCAGGACGAGTTGTATATAACATAACGCCAGCCTGTATAGGTGTTTTTCACCTTCTCTTCTACTAAAAAAAAATTGGCCTGGGAATGAGGATATAGTGGGTTTATTGCAAGGGTGAGGGAGCAATTATGTCTCGGTGGAGGTGCCAAAGCTACATAACATAAAGCTACTAATAGCGTTTATACACACATAATTATGATGAACATTTTTGCATCGATTGCAGTTGCAACTAAAATGATCATTTTCATAATTTTGCTGCAGGCAGGCAGAATCAGAGGAGGTACGACATGGGTGCCTCGATTAGGCTAATTGCCTCTGCAAGCGTGGGCGGATAATCGAGGCGTGGTTATGCCCACGCTCAACGTTATTGCAGAGGCAATTAGCCTAATCGAGGCACGCGTGTCGTACCTCCTCTGAGGCAGAATCTAGAATCACAAAGAGATCGACCCATGATTGTTGTTAAAAACAATCGATGCCAAAAGTTCAAGCCTAAACGGCTGCATCAGTAGAGCCTTGCAGCTCTCTTCTCACTCTTGCAGCTACCAATAGCTAGTGTTCTAGTACAGAGCTAAGTACAAAGTAGAGTAGCAACATTCGGTAAACAAGTTTGGCTACGTACTCTTCTGAAAAGGCTACAATGGCATTCCAAGTAAGCAAAACTAGGCATAACTCGAGAACGAAGCATTATTAATTTTTACAAATCCACGAATTAAAATCCAAGTAACATGACTAGAAGCCTATAGAAACTCTTACTTGCACTTGAGCAGTCTACACAGACACACACAAACACAAGAGGCATAATAACTAGTCTGAAACAACCCCCTCACTTTAAGGTTCTGCTGTACCTTATACTCTTACCATTCAACACATTGGTAGACTCAGCCAGGAGGTACACAACATTCTCTTTACCAAACACCTCCAGAAAGTCCTCACTTCTGTAGTGAATCTGCAGTAGAGTTGAGGGAAATAAACAAAGTCACACACAGAATTATTGATTTTTACGACCTCAATGACTTACGTATAATTATATAAAACTACACGTAGTATGCAGAAGATCAACCCCCTCACTCACATCCCAGTGTTCAAGCTCCTTGTTGATTACATATCTGCAATCTAGCTCTGACTTCAGTTGACCACACATAGCTAGTCACATAGTACTGCAGTGAGGGAGAGAGACCGCCTCAGTAAGAAGTTCATTCACGTACATGTGACAGCTGTCCAATCCTTTTGCAATACAGAGAAACTCAAGGATCAAAATTTACTGATGCCAACAAATAAAACCTTCGATCTTTAAGATCCCACCCACTAGTCCCTACTGCACACTAGCCCTTCTTTACTTTTTGAGGAGCCTCCATCTTCCAGTCTGGTCTTCTTTGGTGGAGGGAGTCCCAAAGCTTGTCTCTCCTTTTTTAACTGGCTCTGTCTCTCTTTCCTTCTCACCTTGGATTCCTGTCTGTACCAGTAAACAGGAAAACGTAAACACATTCATTGTGCAAACAATTCAGACACTTATTTTTCCTTCAATGCACTGTCAAGTGACTACCCCTTAGTTACTTTAGTAGTAGACAGGACAGTCATGCCCTAATACCATTGATCACCAGATGCCAGATATAATGAACGCAATCAGGGTTTCATCTAGGGTTTTAAATTTGGGGGGGAAAACCGTGCGCAGCAGCGCGAAAATTTGGAGGCCACGCCAACTTCTGGTTATCACACCCCCTATATGCTTTGTTGTTGGTGCCTATTAGCAATTGATTCCTGGCACATGTGCATTGACAGGTAACTCCATGTAACTTGGTATGCTGCAATCAATAGATTTGAGGTAAGACTAGATGATGGATGATGACCAATCATCGTCTAGCAAAAGACGTGTCTAGATAATGTTGGGTCTAGTACTCAAGCTCTCTCTTCCTCCTATTTTCCCCTTTCTTCAATGTATAATGAATGCCTTCAAGACCCTCACAAATACCTCCCCTGAGACTACTCTATGCTACCCTCCACTGTAGCTCTCACTTCATCTTTTCCTATTTTTTCAACTTCTTTTGATGCTTCAATTTCTTCCACTAAGTATTGCTCATGCCCTCAGGGAGTACGGTGTCTATGGAGAACTGGACCACCCACTCAGCACAGTCATCTCTGGGCCCTGGACTGCTGTCAGTAGAGGGTCTGTTAGACAGAGAGTGGATTATGGGTGAGTGTGTACTGTCATTACTTGTCTCCACTGAGTGCATGCTGTCTCTGTGTGAACTGGTGACTCACTTTCTTGGCTCATTGCAAATGCACGGTAATGATCGTGGAGGTAGAAAGCTAAAGACGGGGTGGGACATGACAACATCCAGAACCTCTGATCCAGAACAATGAAAAGATGGCAGAGCTAGAAATATCTCGATCTGGACAGGTATGAGCTAGCCATGAGCAGCGATCCTCCTCTAGGGTATGAGGTGTATAAAACAAAATTTCCATTTTTTTGTAAATGGTTCTTATGAATCAGGCCACATCTTATGTTTCACGGATTTTCCGGGTCATATTTGTAGAATGCCAAAAAATTAGTGGTCCAGGTCAGAGGTCAGAATAGCCACGTGATCTAGCAAAACGTTGTAATGTTTTGCTAAAGTGACTTTTTGTAGTGTGTTGTGACTCCGTTTGTAGTTTTATAATGATATCAATCAATTTTTTGTCTGCCACCCTGGTCTGTTTTTGGGGATTAAAAGTCTGTGGAACATAAGATCAATTTGGTGTGGCCTCAGTACATTTACACATAAACATGATGATAGGGTGTCTATTAAATTAAGTTTGCATTTCTGGATAACGATTTTGCTTGTTCCAGTAAAAAAAATAGCTGGAGCTAATAAATTTCCTTATCCCTGCAGACTCATGACATGCTCCATCCCTTAACATCTCTGGAGTGGGAGGAAATGCCCTCTCTACCAATGGATATGATAAATGCCTGTTCAGTGTATCTGAATGGAACATTCTATGTTGGAGGATGGAGTATTATACTGTACTCATTCAAACTTGGAGTTGACAGCACATGGACAGTGACGGACACACCCACCTTTGGGTATACCCTTGCCGTCCATGACTCTGAATTGCTACTGGTTGGTGGGAGAGTGTATTCTACAGAAGAGATAACAACAAACAAAATCTTCACGATGAGGGATGAACAGTTTGTTGAAGTATTGCCTCCTATGAAGGAGAAACGAAATTCACCATCTGCTGTCAGTAGTGGGTCTGCACTAGTTGTGGCTGGGGGGACGAATACCTCAGGAGCACTCTCCTCTGTGGAAGTGTTCAAACATGGCCAGTGGACGACTGCTCCCTCCCTACCAAGTGCAGAATATAACATGAAGTCTGCTCTCCATGGTGACCAGTGGTACCTGATCACGGATGAAGGGAAAGCATTCTGTGCATCACTACAATCACTCATATCTGGAGATGTCCAGTCGCCATGGGAGACGCTACCTGATGCTCCTAATCTCTATTCAGCTGCTGCCTTCTTTGGTGGACATCTCTTGTCTATTGGAGGGGGTTTCCCTACCCGCACACCAACCATCTATGCCTTCTCCACATTCACCCAGTCCTGGGAACGTGCTGCTGACCTGCCTCTATCACTGGATAGGTGGCCAACAGCTGTTGTCCTGTCGAGCAAACAACTAATTGTGAGCTGTGGTGCTAGAGTACTTCACGGAAAATTTAAAGGTGAGTGAGTTTTATCTGTGCAATACAAATGCACAACCGTCATACAACCCTAGCTTTTTGCCTCTTAAAATAGAAACATAAGTTAACCACTTAAGGTTACGGTCAACCGTTTGCTCATTAATTATTCATGAGCTAGATCTAGTGATCTTTTCCAGCTAGAATGAGCTGGAAGTCCAGTTGAAACGCAGTAGTCATTTCATGGCTCGAATAGACATTTTTACTATAAAGCTTAGGTACAGTCTACTGTAGCTTCACTATATGCAGGGCGGGTCGAAGAGATATTTCGAAAAAAGGCTACTGAAAGCTCACAAGAGGCTGTTTTCCTTGGCTCTGGCCGCCATTTTAAGTGGAGTTAGTCTACATATTATTATTTTGTGAGAGTTTGTTGGCCTGGAAAGAAAAAAACGCTTCGACCCGCCCTCCAGAATGGTAAGAAGCATCATATAAGACCAAGAACACAGAGCTAGAAGTGTTTTTGGAAGTTTAAAATGACTACTAGTTTTGTGTTGTTTCTAGTAACTTGATGATCGCTCAGACTTCCACTGGAAGATGTTTTGAAGATTGATACTTGTCATACAGATTGATACACCGATATATTTATCATGTATGTGCTTCAAACTTCTCTTATGGCATTTATAGTTTCACAAAAATCATTACCTTAAGGTGACATATTTTCGCGTGTATTAATTTCTGCTATTTCTGCGAATGGAGTAAAATCGCAAAAATTAGTACTCGCAAATAATTGGCCGCCCTCTTGTTTAATGTATCCAGATCGACATTCGCAAACAATTATACCAGCAAAATGTACAAAACTGTAAAAACGCAAACAAATCTACCTGTGAAAATATGTCACCTTAAGGTATAAGAAAATCATGAATATTCATGAGCAAACTGTTTACCGTAACCTTAAGTGGGACCACATTACCTGTGTACATAGACTACGGTCACTATTCTACTAAAGTAGCATACATGCACATTTATTTTGCTTCTAATTCCAAGTTCTAACATGCTTAACAGAACATAATCTTTATTCACTGACACACGTACTTTACAGTGACTGCATTTGATGCTGACAGTCACTTCACTTTGAGAGCTATTGATCGCCTCAAAGCCTCTGCAGGAATCTCTCTGATAGAGGAGCTTGTACAACACACCTCACCCACTGCCTTCCTAGCTGTTGCTGGTATGGATGTTCGGGCAATGTACAACCACACTTTGAGAGAGTGGGAGTCAGGACGTGGACCACACCCACCCACATGGGCAGAGCTGTTCAGAGTTCTCAAGGAGATGGGCTTGAGTGAGCTGGCTGGTCGAATAGAGAAGTACTTGAGAGGGTCGGTTCCTGAGGACCCACCTCGACCACCCCCTGATGACTCAAAGGAAGAGAAAAATAGTGAGGTCCATCTAAGCCATGGAGACAAAGAACAAGGTATAATATGCTATATAGCTATAGTTAAACGTTCTGTATTGTAATAGCTAGTTAATTATGAACCCTTTGTGTGAACAGATTCATTAGGTGGAGAAAGTTCTGTGACTGAATTGAGAGCTGAAATGAAGCGACGGCTACCAGAGTATGAGAGTCTGGAGGTGGAGCTGGATAAGTTGACAGATGAGTATGACGAGCAAGCTGACAAGATTTACCAGCTAGAAAAAGGCACAAAAATCGATTGTATAATCAGTTACGTATTCAGCTGTGACCATACAGAAAATGAGCATCTGCGAAACGAGAATCATCATCTCCGAGCCGAGAGCAAAGGACTGGTTCTAGAGAAGCAGGAACTCAAGGTTGAACCAGGTGAGTTACAGAGGGTGAATTAGCCTCGACCCCAGGCCAATTTGTCTCCAATTTAACGCTAGGCCGCCTCCTCGGCCTGGTAATGATTGATCTTGGCGTGACCGAAACTGTACATTCATTGATAATAATTTGTGCCATGTACTGTACAATGTAAAATCTTTGTTCTTCAGTACAGTGGCTAAAAATACAGTGATATAATCATAAATGACACTAGAGTGCTAGTCCATGTGGTCAATCGAGATAATGGCTGTTTTTTTGTAGAGTGTACTTCGTCCATATAAATAGACAGATGTTTAGAAGTAAGGATCTCAAACAAGAGCTTCCAGAGAGGCTCAATACTGCATTGGATATGCCTGCTAAGCCTTCAGGTGGCATGACAAAGATTGTGTGTTCACAGTGTATCAGAATCCTGACATTACTGGCCAGATAGCAACTAAAGTGTTGAAAGAGCCATATCTAGGCTTGAGGCTATTATGCTCCAAATTTTACCGGTTATTCTATTCTCCAATTCCCAAGCTATAGCCTATTATTCTCAGTGATTTAGCCCATTATTCTCATAAAAAATCATTAAAGTCACAATAAAAATCATCTTTTGATAAATTGCAACACAAGTGAAGTCTCTACATAATTATAATGATATAATATGTACATAGTCCTGAAGAGCATTGTCTTGCTGATCACCAAACGAAGTGCCCTGAGTTGATCCAGCATCGATATGTCTCTACTTGTTGGAACTGGAATTGGCTTCAGTAGGTTCAGTAATCTAATCTCTTGATTTTCTAGCTAGCTAGCTAGCCTTACCGGTAAAGACAGACCATAGTACTAATCTCTTGATTTTCTTCAGATTCCATATAAAGTACTAGTAGTCTACTATACTGTCTATGGTCTGTCTTTACCGGTAAGGCTAGCTAGCTAGCTAGAAATTTATAAATCAAGAGATTAGATTACTGAACCTACTGCATGAAGCCAATTCCAGTTCCAACAAGTAGAGACATATCGATGCTGGATCAACTCAAGCTAGCTAGCTGCATATGCAGTCTAGTCCAGATAAGAGTACAATCAAATCAATGGTAATTGTGCTTTATTTAGAATGCTAACCACATGGAATAATTATTCCCACCCACTCTACCGTTTATTCCCGCATAATTCCTAATGCTTCAAGCTACCTATTATTCTCAAAATTATGCTCGCATAATCGCCGCATCCCTAGCCATATCCACTTCAGTGGTTTTAGTACAGGTACGTAGTTCTATAAGATTAGCCCCTTAGGAAGAGTGGGACTGGGGCAATGAGTACGACGGGGGTTGGAGAGGAAAGGCTCGATTTTGCTCCTGTATACAATGATACTTAAATTCATCATTCTACTATACGGGTTCCATATCAATAATTATTCAACGAAATTTAAAACGTGACGTCTTCAGAATTGCACGAAACTTGGTATGTGTATAAGGAATGGTATGATAACATCTCAGAAAAAATGTTGGGTTTGTAAACAATAATTATGGCTTCTGAGATTGAAAAAATGCAGAAATTCCCTACTTTTAGGAACTGGCTGCTGTTAGTTACACTGTAACTTTCTAACCATGATGTATGTGTATCTGCAGTGAAAAGTGAAGAACCAGTCTCACAGCTACTACCTTTGGAACTGCCTACTGTACAGCATCATGCAATACCATTCAGTGAGTTAGGTACCTCGTTTGCATTGTTCTATACTGTTACCTCCACTCAGACCTCCCTGGCGTTGAAGTGGTGGCCAGTACTTGTGTGATTGTCACCAACTCACCCCAAACCTTCCACTGGGTTGGCTATGGATTTAAGCTCACCATACCCCAGGGCTCCCTGCCAGCTGGTGTTGATCAGTGTCGACTAGACATCAAGGCCAGTGTAGCTGGACAGTACCAGTTTCCTGACAATCTCCAGTTGATCAGCGGTGTCTTCTGGATGCGTCCTTATCCGTCGGGTCAATTCCAACAGCAGCTGACAGTCGAGGTACAACACTGTGCCAAGATGACCAGCTCCACTAAGCTCTCATTTGTGAGAGCACATTGCTCCCAGGAGAGTCTGCCCTACACATTCAAACAGCTTGAAGGGCGTGGCTCCTTCACTGAGCACAGCTCGTATGGATCACTGGAGCTGAGCCACTTTAGTGGACTGGCTGTAACTGGAGAGGATGTGGAGAGAGTGTACACTGCCAGCCTCTACTACCTTGGCTCAGAGCTGCATAGCAGGGAAATACATTTTGTTGTCAACTGGGATAATGAGATTCATAACACGGTAAGTGTCACTATTACTATAATTATACAGCAATTCATTGTTTTGTTGCAGCTTGTGAGTGAGAAGTACTCCTCTAAAAGAGCCGTTCTCGGCGTGAATCATTTTGTTGAGTTCGAGGAAGACAGTTTAACACTGGATATTCCTAAGGCTGGTGCTAAAGTCAAAGGAGGATGGAAAATAACGCCAATGTTTCATCCTACGGTATAGGCACCATACCTATATATGAATTACACAATTACATTATCTGCATGTATGTACATATAGGTCATCAAGAAGCATGTTGATCAGTTCAAGCCTGGACAGAGAATTCCGTACTGCCACTTGAACGCTGAGATGACAAACAAACGAAAGAAATCTACTCCAAAGCTATTCCACCAAGTCAAGCTAGTGGGTGCAAAAGTTCCTTACAATTTCATAACTATTAATCTGGACCCCCAACGTACGCTTCCAGGTAAGGTTTTTGTGTATTCTAATAAAATTATTTTCAGATAATCTCTACAGAAACCACATTCGGTGACCTGATAAAATTCAAACCTATTGTGTCATCTCAAGGTAATAATTATACAGTAACAATTACAAGGGGGTATGAAGAGAAGAGGGCATGCAAGTACAATCTATTGTATTAAAACAGACGGGGGTGTATGTCTAAAAATAGAATATTGCACATGCACTTTATACTCTAGACTAGCCTCTATCCCCCTAGTGGGCAGTTGGCTAAATATAGCATATCCTGCTGACTCATCAGTAATATGACGCATACACAGTATATATATATTGCGAGTTGCATCCTCTTCTCTTTATACGCCCTTGATAACAACATAATTATAGTGCTGTCCTTACTTCGTTCTCTAACTTGATCAGCCAATTACATTATTTACTGTGTACGTATCTTTTGTTTTAGTTTGGCCTTTCACAATTTATACGTACATGCAAGAGAAATAATAACTATATACACATGATGCATGTGACTGTGTTCACACATATAGGCATTGCTGTGAACGAGGATGATAAAGGAGATAAGAATCAATTAGGCACTAAAGATTTGCAAGAAGTGTTTTCAAACTTGATGGAAGTCGTTACTAATTGGTTTAATTTGGGGCTTTCTTTGGGAATTCAAGTTGGTACGCTTAAAGCCATCAAATCTAATGAAAGCAACGACCAAGATCGCTTGCGTGAAATGCTGACCCACTGGTTGCAGTACTCACCTTCTCGTACATGGAATGACATTTGCAATGGCCTCAGAAGTGACACTGTCAAACAAATCAATCTAGCAGATAAAATCGAAGAGAAATACAAAGGTGAATAATAATTATAATAGTGCATATACAAATCCCATGTCACTTATATATACATGCACCCATAATGATAACACCAAATCTCATTGTCAGTAGCCCCTCTACAAGTGCCCAACCCGATGAGTGCACTAGCAATACCAGGTCAGCAATCTGGCCGGGACTATCATCCATGGCCACTAGCCCCCATTTTACCATCGCTACAAGGTACAAGCAATTTTTATAATTGAATTTAACATTAATTGATACTTAGTCATCCCCATTGTGACCAACCGTATGCTCTCCAGTCACAAATACATGTTGCTAGTAGACACTTGTCCTCATATCAGCACAGTATAATTATACATGCAACAGCTATCAATTAATAATACAAAACATGTTCCCCATGCAGAGCACTCGTCCCGACCACACCCCCTCACTGGTGAGAAGAGAGAGGCCACTGAACACAATGAGCAAGGTGAGACAGTCAGTTGTTGTGATGGTCTATTTTACTGGTGAGTGTCTCCATGCAGTTCCCCCCAAGAGACCTCGGTCAGAGGAGCAGTGAGGGAGGAGAATGGACTACGTACACTGTCCAGCTCGTCTGTTGATGGTCGCCTCCTCAGAGAACAGATTGAGGAATAGTATACACATGCTTGACACCCTCCATAATTAATTTTATTTGCCCAGTATATACGAGTTGGATTTTCTTCCATAAAATTAATTTTACGTTTATTGCTAAATTACGTTTATTGTTTAGAAGATTATTTTTTCATTAAGGAAATTCTCGAATGCCAAAATTGAATCCGTATAATTTATATATATACAGCATGATTAATTTTTTGTTGAACCCTAAAATTACAATGTACGTTGTATATAATTATATCGTTCGTATCAGAACTAGCTATAGTGTTCCAAAGGCCAGTGAGTATCTATGGTATACCTTAGGGTACTAATTTTAGTGAATTTTAGAGAATTTGTAATAACACTAAATTAAGTACGCGCTAATAATAAAACGATAAGAAAAACTTTTTTTCTTTTGTATATAATGTAATGTGCTTTTGAGAGCATGCTAAGCAAGCTAGCCCTTTTTTCATCTTTATCTACTAATTCCAAACTTTCCATTCAACCTTAAAACTCATACTTGTACATAATTATTTTGAGATAATTATTATTGTGGGTAATTAATTTGCTACAAATCCGCCAAAATTAGTACCCTAAAAATAGAGAAAAATCTGAAAACGCTAAATGTGACAGGTCTGGGAAAAAGGCCATATTGGAGCAGGCTACAATTGTTGAGATTTAAATACCAGATGATAGAGCAAAGAATTGCCTATGTCACAAATATATAATTAATATCTGGTCCATAAATTTCTAATGAGAGTCGGTGAAACATGTTATTAAGTTGACTTGGCATAAAGGCCAGTGACTATATATAATTGAAGGGTTCCAAGAGGGTCCATTCTGTAGACATTGTCTATGCTAGCAGCTGCCCCGATGAGTGTGATCACCTTGGACTCCCCACCCTCCAGCTCAGCCACATCTAGAGGGACACAATAAGAGAGGTGCATGGTATACGTATAAATGTGTGGGTGTGTAAACTGTAGAAGGTATATGAGTATCTAGCTATAGCCTCGTCCCCATGCAGGACAAGTTGTCTATAACATAACGCCAGCCAGTATAGGTGTTTTTCACCTTCTCTTCCAATAAAGAAAAATCAGCCTGGGAACGAGACTAGTGGGTTTATAGTATAAGTGTGTGGGCGGGGTGAGGGAGAATGCAATACAATTATGTCATCAGAACATGAGATAATTATGCCATCTCTTACCAATGTACAGTAATTATAAAACGTACCAACTGCAATGTTTGGTTATTGGTAAGCAAGTACACACTTAGTGACGCCAAAATTATGCGGTTCTAAAATTTGGTGCTATAATACTGTATTATGTATTGAAACAGCCAGTAGACATCTACAGTCATGTTGATCACTGTGCTTTGATTCGCATCAAGTGTGTAATCTACACCGACATTTTGTGTGCCGGAAAAGCTGTACCCACAGTAGCTACCATAATGTACTCACCTAGCCATGTGTGGTGGTCTGGCCCTACTCCCGAGGGACTGACAGGACACAAGGAATGGACTCTCAGGAACTGCAGGGGAGAGAGAATCAGTCAATCAGCCACGGTACATTCCTTGCAACAAAATACACAAGGGCTAGCCGGTAATAATTATTTGGATTCTTCTCTCAATGACCTTTTACCATGCAGACAGGGACTGGAAATAGTCTCAAAAGTAAAGGATGGTATAACTATAGGCCGGTATAACAATACTGAGGTAGCTGGACCCCCCCCCCCCCTCCACACACACACTCACCTGGTCTCAGTTCTGGTGTGGCTGGTGAGTTGAGTACTCCAGGGCTGGACTGTACAGAGAGAGTGGGTGACACTGGGGGCTCTGGGTTGTCCACTGGTGAGAGGAACTGACTCCAATATAGTCTGGGGAGATGATGAGCATTCGTTGCATTACTCTGAGCGTGTCCTGCTACATCACTAAGGCCTCAGGCTAGGCAGTAACATGTCCTGAGGGGGGGGGGGGGTAATGAAGAAGCTGCTGCATTCACATACCTACAATACTATTTATGTTGAGTAAACTTATGTGTGCAAAAATGAATTCTCAGTGCGTTACTTATAATAATGCTTTTAATTAACATGTTTGTAAAAAATTGGCCTGGTGATGAACAATTAAGATGGCTGATGGATCAGGTAAAGAACCTGTACTCATAAATACTAGATTATAGAGTTAGGATACAGAACATACATACTGTAAAATTATGGTACAATAAATGTATTTCGTCATAAATTTAGCTAATAAATTTATCTTCTCCGGGGCAGATCTTCCACCCCTCATTCAACATATTATTTGGAGTGGGAAGAATTGTCCTCTCTACAGTGTAGATGAGTGCATGCTCAGTGTATCTAATGGAACACTCTCTGACAGTGAATGGTTATAACGGCCACCCCGGCCAAATTCAATATAAAGGCTATACACACCCAGGTCCCCAAATGAAGAGTTTATGTACATATAGTCTGAAACAACCCCCTCACTATAAGGTTCTGCTGTACCTTACTCCTACTATTCAACACATTGGTAGACTCAGCCAGGAGGTACACAACATTCTCTTTACCAAACACCTCCACAAAGTCCTCACTTCTGTAGTGGATCTGCAGTACAGTTGAGGGAAATGTTAGTACATTACACAAAGCTAGTCATGCAAAAGTAAAGCATTAGCTTATAACTAGTTTCAAGAAGTACATGTATGTAATCCTGCATTTGAAAACTGTCAATACTCCTCCTATACGATGCATACAGAAGTGTAGCCTCGTCCCCAGGCTGAGTTATATTTACTATATAAATCACAAACTATTTTTTACTGTCCGTTCTATTAAAGAAAAATTGGTTTGGGAACGAGGCTAACAGAAGTGCAATACCATGTATTGACCACCATAGCAGTTATAGTCACATAGTACTGCAGTGGAGGAGAGGAGAGAGACCGCCTCAGTAAGAAGTTCAGTAACAATTGTGCCTATCTGTCCAATATTCTACTCTCTTACCTGAAAGGGAGCTACTGATCGTCTGTTGGCAGCATAAAATCTCTGCAACTGTTTGATTAGCTTCAGTTGATCCTATGAACAAAATAGTAGCGCTGTAACAACTTAATTTCTGGCAACTCACCTTCGCACTCATGAGTTGTTCAAAAGAGCAGTCCACGGCCACCCTCACAGAGCTCGCTCCCTCGTCACTCATCTTCTTGTAGGACCCTCTCTGACTACCTGGAACACATAGTAAACATGTCATCAGTGATTATAGCCTGCTGCAGAAATTGGCCACAGAATATTGATTTTACAGTCCTCAATATTTTCAACAGAGACTCAAGGGTCAATAAAATCCCACCCATCAGTCTCTACTGCACACTAGCCCTTATTTACTTTTTGAGAAGCCTCCATCTTCCAGTCTGGTCTTCTTTGGTGGAGGGAGTCCTCCCAAAGCTTGTCTGCTTCTGTCTCTCTTTCTTCTCACCTTGGATTCCTGCCTGTATCAGCAAACAGAAGAACACAAACACCTTCATTGTTCATTGTGCAGTAAGCAGCCCATATAGATACTAGAAAATACATAGTATCTATGCACAGGCACTCATTTTTTCTGCAAAGCACTGTCAAGTGACTATTCCTTAGCTACCGGTAGTAGTAGTCATGCCATGGCTGCTAACACCATTGATCGTCAGGTTAATGAATGCCGTTCAAGATATTCTTTGTAAGGTAATCACCCTCACAAACACCTCCCCTGAGACTGCTCTATGCTAACCTCCACTGTAACTCTCATTTCATTTTCTCCCATTTTTTCAACTTCTTTTGATGCTTCAATTTCTTCTTCCACTGAGTCTTGCTCATGGCCTCAGGGAGTGTGTCTATGGAGAACTGGACCACCCACTCAGCACAGTCATCTCTGGGCCCTGGACTGCTGTCAGTGGAGGGTCTGTTAGACAGAAAGTGGATATCATGGGTGAGTGTGTACTGTCCTCACTTGTCTCCACTGAGTGCTGTCTCTTTGTGTACTGGTGGACTCACTTTCTTGGTTCATTGCAAATGCATGGTAATGATCATGGAGGTAGAAAGCTGAAGAGGGGGTGGGACATGACAACTAATCCCAAGAACAATGAAAAGATGGCAGAGCTAGAGATATCTCGATCTGGACAGGTATGAGCTAGCTAGCCATGAGCAGCGATCCTCCTCTGGGTATGAGGTGTATAAATAAATATTTTTCTTGTAAATTGCTCCATGAATCAGTACTACACATGATATATAAATAGGGAGTCTGCTAACACTTCGAATATTTATGCATTTCTGGACGGCAACGATTTTGCTTGTCATGTTCCAGTAAAAATATAGCAAATTAATAGTAAATCTTTTTCCATCTAATCCGGATGGATTGTGTGTCTGGCATCTAATTTCCTTATCCCATGTAGACTCATGACATCCTCCATCCCTCAACATCTCTGGAGTGGGAGGAATGGCCTCCTCTACCAGTGGTGATGGTGAATGCCTCTTCAGTGTATCTGAATGGAACACTCTATGTCGGAGGAGGGATTGCCAATAGATCTAGTGGATTGAGAGATGATGCTGCACTGTACTCATTCAAACCTGGAGTTGACAGCACATGGACAGTGACAGTCACACCCACCTATTGGTATACCCTTGCCGTCCATGACTTTGAACTGCTACTGGTGGGTGGGAAAGAGTATCCTATCAAAGAGATAACAAACAAAGTCTTCACGATGAGGGATGGACAGTTTGTTGAAGTACTGCCTCCTATGAAGGAGAGACGAGTGTCACCATCTGCTGTCAGTAGTGGGTCTGCACTAATTGTGGCTGGAGGGCGGAATATCTCAGGAGCACTCTCCTCTGTGGAAGTGTTCAAAGATGGTCAGTGGACGACTGCTCCCTCCCTACCAAGTGCAGAGTTTGGCATGCAGTCTGCTCTCCATGGTGACCAGTGGTACCTGATCATGAGTCTAGGGAAAGTGTTCTGTGCATCACTACAATCACTCATATTTGGAGCCGACCAGTTACCATGGGAGACGCTACCTGATGCTCCTAATCACTTTTCAGCTGCTGCCTTCTTTGGTGGCCATCTCTTGTCTATTGGAGGGGGTATCCCTGCACCCACAACCATCCATGCCTTCTCCACATTCACTCAGTCCTGGGAACATGTTGCTGACCTGCCTCCATTACTGTATAGTAACCCAACAGCTGTTGCCCTGTCGAGCAAACAATTAATTGTGAGCGATGGTGCTAGAGTACTTCACGGAAAACTTAAGGGTGAGTTAGTTTTATGCCACAAATACTGTGCAATACAAATGCACAACCGTCATACAACCCTAGCTTTTCGCCTCACTTGAAATACACAAGTAGAAAACATAAGTTGACCACTTAAGGGGACCACATTATACCTGTGTACACAGACTACAGTCACTGTTCTACTAAAATAGTGTTACATGCACATTTATTTTAGCTTCTAATTCCAAGTTCTAACATGCTTAACAGAACATAATCTTTATTCACTGACACACACACACTTCACAGTGACTCCATTTGATGCTGACAGTCACTTCACTATGAGAGCTATTGATCGCCTCAAAGTCTCAGCAGGAATCTCTGTGAAAGAGGAGCTTGTACAACACGCCTCACGCACTGCCTTCCTAGCTGTTGCTGGTGTGTATGTTCGGGAGATGTACAACTACATCTTGGGAGAGTGGGCGTCAGGACGTGGACCACACCCACCCACATGGGCAGAGCTGTTCAGAGCTCTCAAGGAAAAGGGCTTGAGTGAGCTGGCTGGTCGGATGGAGAAGTACTTGAGAGGGTCAGTTCTTGAGGACCCACCTCGACCACCCCCTGATGAGGAAGGTGACTCAGAGGAAGAGAAAGATGGTGAGATAATCAGTGATTATCTGTTTTTAACGTTTAATATTCCACAGATGAAACACCAGAGCAAGAAATTCTGAGGCTAAACAATGTGCTGGTTGAGTACATTAGTGCTAATACTCTACTGAAGAAGGAGAATATTCAATTGAAGAAGGCGAATATCAACCCTGAGCATCATTTGAAATCTGAGAAGGTGAAAGAAGAGCAACTATACCCAGCTTCTATCAAAGAGGAGCCAACATTTGACAAAGGTTTGAAACAATTTCTTTGGACAATGTACAAACAAAGATGAACTTGTTGTTTGTAGATAATCAGTCGCCCTCATCTCCCCTGAAGCATATCAAACAGGAAACCATAGAGACCACTAAAGGTGAGTGATGGTATCAGCAGTAGTTGTAGGGTCAACCACTGTAGGGTTGAATCACAGAACATGAATACCGTATAGCGGGTAATTTTCGGGGGACAAAATATTCGTGGTTCAGCAATATTGAGACATTTCGTGGATAATATTTTCGTGGTTGCTGCTTGGATTGTAGGTAAAGGTAGGCAAGGTCGCTTCATTCGTGGGTAAAATATTCGTGGTCAGACCTCCAACCACGAAAACCACGAATATTTTGCCCCACGAAAATTACCAGCTATACGGTACATTGTATTTTTTAGAACAAGCGTCCATTTGTCCGCAGAGCAGTGAATGTTTACATCTATAATATTTATGCAAATACGTACTTCATGCATGTATGTATATCTATCTGCAGTGAAAAGTGAAGAACCAGTCTCACAGCTACTACCTTTGGAACTGTCCACTGTACAGCATCATGCAATACCATTCAGTGAGTTAGGTACCTCATTTGCATTGTTCTATACTGTTACCTCCACTCAGACCTCCCTGGTGTTGAAGTTTTGGCCAGTACGTGTGTGATTGTCACCAACTCACCCCAAATCTTCCGCTGGGTTGGCTATGGGTTCAAGCTCACCATACCCCAGGGCTCCCTGCCAGCTGGTGTTGACCAGTGTCGACTAGACATCAAGGCCAGTGTAGCTGGACAGTACCAGTTTCCTGATAATCTCCAGTTGGTCAGCGGTGTTATCTGGATACGTCCTTATCCCTCGGGTCAATTCCAACAGCAGCTAACAGTCGAGATACAGCACTGTGCCAATATGACCAGCTCTACCAAGCTCTCATTTGTGAGAGCACATTGCTCCCAGAAGAGTCTGCCCTACACATTCAAGCAACTTGAAGGGCGTGGCTCGTTCACTGAGCACAGCTCGTACGGTTGTTTGAGTGTGAATCATTTCAGTTCATTTGCAATAGCTGCGGAGGGTGATGTTGATCTACTTTATGTCGCTAGTCTATACTATCTGAAGGCCGACCCTCGGACCGTTGAGATTCATTTCACAATCATCCCCAATGATGAAGTACATAATGCTGTGAGTGACAGGTTTTTTATGGTTTTTTGTGTGCCTAATATATTCTTAGGAAAAACAGAAGTATTGAGCTTTCGTAGGTACACGCAAGAGTACTTATTGCGCAGTTCCTGATACAGGCGCACATACATGTACCACAGTTTACTCAACATGCCTCGTTAATTGAATAGTGACGACTGTGATATGACGCAATTTAAGGCAAATGCGGTTTCACGTTTACTACAGGATATTCTTATCTACTCTTGGTACACGTCTACTCTTGGTACACGTATTATTTAGAACACACCTAGCCAAGATTAAGTGTTTTAATGTGCGTGCCGAGGATGGCCTCGAGGTTAACGTGGTGCTCGAGGTGCAGCCGAGTGCATTATGTAACCGAGAGGCCATCCGAGTGCACCAGCATTAAAACACGTGACTTGGCTAGGTGTGTTCTAAAGGATTTAGTGCTGTCACGTGAGCTCTAGCCTCGTGGCAGCTAGATCTAGCTACATTTTAAATCAGTTGCTGGTGGCTAGCTAGCTAGCTAGACGTAATAGCAAGTTTTAGTAGGTTTGTAGATCCAGTAACTGATGCAAAGGAGAAGGAGATACGATCTAAAGCTATCTGGACTGACTGGGCATGTTCTCGACTTATTTCTCCTGCTGACCAACAGTCCCGATCCCACTACTGGATACGCCTTCAGCTGATCTGGCTTACTGGATGGGAAACTTTGTGCGCAAACTATATGGCAATGAGTATCTGGTTTGCTCTTTCGGAAAGCTATGATATTCGAAGCTATGGATCTGGCTTAGGTACATCTTCGAAGCAAGCTGAGCCTATTTCTCCAGACGAAAAAACGATGCTATGGTCAAGTCAGCAATTTGGTACACATGAAACAAGTCGAAACAATAACATTAAACTTTCTAATACTTTTTAGCTTTGCTTGTGTACGTGTACATATTCAATCTGCTTGTATTATTATTATAATTATGATGACATTCAGATTCAATCTGCTTGTATTATGATTGTTTGATAAAAAGTGTGCATTAACAAACCAACTTAAAGCACACTTAAGTGTAGTATGGATTAAGTCAGAGATTGAAGAGAGAGGGATATGAAACTTGATGACGTGTACATACAATCCGTGTTGCCCAAAATGGGCGTGGCACATTGTCTTTACTGCAAGTTCTATGTAAAATCATGTAAAATACTTTGTGGGACTGTATCTCTGGACTTGCTGCTACATATACAACAAAGTTGATATTAAATGCAAGAGTGGACCTTTGGGAAGTGTAACAGCTCCTCAGCTAAGAGCCAAGAGACAGCTTGTTCGATCACTTCAACTTTTTTGACCTCTTGTACTTGTCCTGGAGCAAAATTTTGCAAAATTGTACACTAAAAATCGATTATACTTTCAGCATCAGAGCGATCTAGCCTTTGAGACAGGCACAAGTACATAGAATACATAGCTAACATTAAAACTCATCACTGAACCATCTTATGAAAACCAACTTGCTTTCTGCTACAGTCCCACAAAGGCTAGTATAGCCAATAAACCAGGGAATCTGGCGTTCTGGATTTTATTGCCACCAAATATATTTTAAAACAATCTGTGGCTAGTCAATTATATGATCACAATACTTCAAGTGAGTCATCCAGCTTCCCATGGGCCTGTTTTGTTTTATTTGCAAATTAAACCGCCATTTTTATAGCAACACGGAGTGCCTAAACTTTTTACTCTGTTTTTACATTGAGCACATAAGCTCACGTGATCTAGTTTCATATCCCCTTCTCTTCAATCTCTGATTAAGTTATTTAATCCATGGTCACCTGACTGCTTTCAGATAAGCTGATTGGCTGGAGATCATGTGATCAGCACTAAAGTATACTTAAATGTTACTTTTATGTTGTTGTTTTTATTCCTTTAGGCAACACAACATTATTTCCAAAAGTTGGGGGCGGAACAGAAACTGAATTTGGAAGTGGAGTTTGAAGGCTCAAATATTTCACTTGATATTCCAATATCCAGCGGTGTTGATGTCAATGAATGGAGACTAAAACCACTTGTTAAACCAAAAGTAACGTTTTGCAAATTCTTATACTACATCATAATTACAGTTTTGCGTGTATTGTATGCAGATATCAAAGAAATGGGTTGATTCATTCAAGCCGGGGAGAGCTGTTCCATCCACAAAGCTGGTAGCGACACTCTCTGAGAGTAGCTGGGACTGCAAGGTACCAAGCCGCTCATATCTAACAACTTTGAAAGGAACTAAGGAGCCTGATAACCAAATATGGATTGTTTTGGACCCAGTGGATCCAAAAGAAGGTATTGTGTCGATGGTATTTGTGTGAGTCCCTATACCTATAGTGCTCACCATTCAAAATGTTGTCTGTCTGTCTGTCTACGGTGTGTCATGGACCGGCACAATATTTGTTGTTTGTACTCATGACCCTTTACCAACTTTTACGTGAATTGCTGCGCATGAACACAACTATAGCTAGCTCCACTCGACTCGGCACATGCAGATACTCTGAGGCCATATATAGGCACGCCTGCAGCAGGTCAGAGTTTGCAATAATCACTACAACTACATGAATCATCATGGTAGCAATTATTAATTTAACACAACAACTCCATTATATGAACTCAACGCTGACGCTATTATGCTTAGTAGTTAGCTCTGTACTAGAACGCTAGCTGCAAAGAAAGCTGCATTGCTTCATGGCTACCTTAGTTATATTGTATCACGTTGAGGCCTTCAAAAAATTGACAGGAGGGGCGAAGCGATTATTCGTATGCAAACGCACACGGCCATCTAGGGGGTCTCCCTCAGGACATTTTTGTGTTTAGAGCTAGACTGTCGTACATCGCATCTGGTGCATTCTTAGGAACTGTGGTGTCAGTTTTAGGGGTATTGTCATTAAGTACTAATAGTAGTGTGGAATGTAATAACAAATGCTGCAATCAATTGCGTAGGCTGATAATGGTACTAGATAAAAGCCATAGCCTGAGCGACACAAGCCAATGAAAGTCGCTCTTGAATTGCCCTCTGTACTTACAGATAGTGACTTAGAAGAAGAAATTGTGGACCTATGGAACAGAAAGAGTAGAAGAATGGCAGTTTAATTAGAACTCGTTATGAATATTAAGGCAGAGCTCTTTGTTTAGTTGATTGGTGTGTCACAGGCCGTAACACAGTGTGTTCTGGCCTATTGTTTCAATACAAAAATCAGGGGGCGAATCTGTAGCTAGGGGGGGCAAGCGCCCCCCCCCCTCTATGAAGCCCTGACGTTGTCAAGGTAACAAGGGTGTAATAAAAGTCATACAGTCCCTTCCGTGTTATATTATTTTTATTACACTAGCCTCGAGGCATGATTTGGTAAGGGTTATCGTGATATAAAATTAAACACATGCATATATAGCACGAGAATCCTTCTGCTTGTGTCATAAAACAGTTTTATATGCTATATCTAGTATTTACATACAATGCCTTCTGTTTCTGTACAGAGACTAGAGAATTGCTGATGCAACTTCAGTCACATGCGATTCATTACCCACCCTCCCTTGGGCCACCTCACTATCCTGTGGCTTCACACTCTCGGAACATGTCAGGTGAGCCAGTCGTACGTGGCTATTTAGAATTGCTCTAATAACTATACCGCTGTGTTACCTGCCTATATGAATTGAAGGCCAAACGGATACAGTATCCAAGGCCGTAGCAAGCGGTCAGGCTGGTGCTGACCATTTTTTGTAGCTAGTTAGGTAATGATTGTCATTTGAAATTGCATGATGGTTTCCTGGTAATGGTCATGCATTATGACTTTTTTTAGCAAAAATTTGCCTAGCCATTAGTTGGCCTGACCACTCAAAACTTGCTTGCTACGCCCCTGGTATCTGTACGTAATTGGCTGATTAGACTATCGTTGAGCGGGTAATTTTCGAGGGCCAATACTTTTAATTTTAACTGCGAAATGCTTGTTCAATACGAGTGTTGCAAGCGTGCGCTTGCTAATGCCTCTCGCCATGTTTTTGCTTTCACTCAAAAGTATAGAGTGTTATAAAGAGGAAAATAATTTGCAATGAGCTTTGATTGTTTCACAAGAAAGGGGTGTCCACAGTTAATAGTGCATACTGATCGTCTTAAATGGCCTGTAGCCAAACAGTGGGAGCAACAGCAGTCTAAGAGTTTAATCACAGAATTCAATCACAGAAAGTAGTATCTATAACAAGGAGACTAAAAAGAGTTATCAGAAAAGGTTGGTTTGTGGCTAGACTGGCGGCGATAGCGCGAGCGACTGGCAAACTGCCTATAAGTCACTTGTCTCAGCGGAATCATATGACACTACCAAACATGAATATCATTAATACGGTACATGCAATAGAAATAATACTTATACACATGATGCATGTGACTGTGTTCACACATATAGGCATTGCTGTGAACGAGGAGGATAAAGGAGATGAGAATCAATTAGGCACTAATGATTTGCAAAATGTGTTCTCTCAATTGGTGGAGGCCGCTAAAGATTGGTTTGAGTTGGGCCTCGCTTTGGGGATTAAAGTTGACATCCTTGAGGGCATTGATTCTAATAAGAACAGCGATAGAGCTCGCTTGCGTGAAATGCTGACCCACTGGCTGCGATCTTCACCTTCTCGTACATGGAGTGACATTTGCAATGGCCTTAGAAGTGACACTGTCAAACAAATCAATCTTGCTGATAAAATCGAGGAGAAATACAAAGGTGAATAATAATTATAATGGTGCATATACAAATCCCATGTCACTTATATATACATGCACCAGTATAACACCAAATCTCATTGTCAGTAGCCCCTCCACAAGTGCCCAACCTGATGAGTGCACTAGCAATACCAGGTCAGCAATCTGGTCGGGACTATCATCCATGGCCACTAGCCCCCATTTTACCACTGCTACAAGGTACAAGCAATTTTTATAATTGAATTTAACATTAATTGATACTTAGTCATCCCCATTGTGCATGACCAACCGTATGCTCTCCAGTCACAAATACATGTTGCTAGTAGACACTTGTCCTCATATCAGCACAGTATAATTATACATGCAACAGCTATCAATTAATAATACAAAACATGTTCCCCATGCAGAGCACTCGTCCCGACCACACCCCCTCACTGGTGAGAAGAGAGAGGCCACTGAACACAATGAGCAAGGTGAGACAGTCAGTTGTTGTGATGATCTATTTTACTGGTGAGTGTCTCTATGCAGTTCCCCCCAAGAGACCTCGGTCAGAGGAACAGTGAGGGAGGAGAATGGACTACGTACACGGTCCAGCTTGTCTGTTGATGGTCACCTCCTCAGAGGAATAGTACACAAATTTATGCTTGACACCCTCCATAATTAATTTTATTTGCCCAGTATATACGAGTTGAATTTTATTAATTTTACGCTTATTGCTAAATAATTACATTTTTCATTGAGGAAATTCTCGAATGCCAAAATTGAATCCGTATAATTTATATATATACAGCATGATTAATTTTGTTGAACCCTAACATTACAATGTACGTTGTATATAATTATATCGTTCGATTTTCGTATCAGAACTAGCTATAGTGTTCCAAAGGCCAGCGAGGATCTATGGTATACCTTAGGGTACTAATTTTAGCGAATTTTAGAGAATTTGTAATAACACTAAATTAAGTACGCGCTAATAATAAAACAAAAAGATAAAAAAAACTTTTTTTCTTTTGTATAATGTAATGTACTTTTGAGAGCATGCTAAGCAAGCTAGCCCTTTTTTCATCTTTATCTACTGACTCCAAACTTTCCATTCAACCTTAAAACTCATACTTGTACATAATTATTTTGAGTGAATTATTATTGTGGGTAATGAATTTGCTACAAATCCGCCAAAATTAGTACCCTAAAAATAGAGAAAAATCTGAAAACGCTAAATATATAATTAATATCTGGTCCATAAATTTCTAATGAAAGTCGGTGAAACATGTTATTAAGTTGACTTGGCATAAAGGCCAGTGACTATATATAATTGAAGAGATCCAAGAGGGTCCAAGAGGGTCCATTCTGTAGACATTGTCTATGCTAGCAGCTGCCCCGATGAGTGTGGTTACCTTGGACTCCCCACCCTCCAGCTCAGCCACATCTAGAGGGACACAATAAGAGAGGTGCATGGTATACGTATAAATGTGTGGGTGTGTAAACTGTAGAAGGTATATGAGTATCTAGCTATAGCCTCGTCCCCATGCAGGACGAGTTGTCTATAACATAACGCCAGCCTGTATAGGTATTTTTCACCTTCTCTTCGTACGAGGCTAGTGGGTTTATAGTGCAAGTGTGTGGGCAGTGAGGGAGCATGCAATACATCAGAACATGAGATAATTATGCCATCTCTTACCAATGTACAGTAAGACGTACCAACTTCAATGTTTGGATATTGGTAAGCAAGTACACACTTCGTGACGCCAAAATTATGCGGCTCGAAAAGTTGGCGCTATACTGTATTATGTAATGAACACAGCCATGCAGTAGATATCTACAGTCATGTTGATCACTGCTTTAATTCACTACTAATGCATCAAGTGTAATCTACTGACAGTGTGTGTGCCGGTAAAGCTCACCCATGCACCCACAGTAGCTACAATAATGGTACTCACCTAGCCATGTGTGGTGGTCTGGCCCTACTCCTGGGGGACTGACGGGACACAAGGAATAGACTCTCAGGAACTGCAGGGGGGAGAGGATCAGTCAATCACTACAATCAGCCACGGTACATTCCTTGCAACAAATACACAAGGGCTAGCCAGCAATAATTATTTGGATTCTTCTCTCAATGACCTTTTACCAGACAGGGACTGGAAATAGTCCCAAAGGTAAAAAACATAAAAGGATGGTAGGCCGGTATAACTTGTTCTGAGGTAGCTAAACCACCCCCTACTCACACCCACACTCACACCTACTCACCTGGTCTCAGTTCTGCATGGTGTGGCTGAGTTGAGTACTCCAGGGCTGGACTGAACAGAGAGAATGGGTGACACTGGGGGCTCTGGGTTGTCAAGGGGTGAGAGGTACTGTCTCCAATAGTCTGGGGAGATGGTGAGCAGTCGTTACATCACTTTGAGCGTGTCCTGCTACATCACTAAGGCCTCAGGCTAGGCAGTAACATGTCCTGAGGGGGGGGGGGGGGTAATGAAGAAGCTACTGCATTCACATACCTACAATACTATTTATGTTGAGTACACTTGTGTGCAAAAATAAATTCTCAGTGTGTTACTTAATGCTTTAACATGTTTGTATTCCAGTAGATAAAAATTGTCCTGGTGATGAATTCAAGCTGACAATTAAGATGGCTGATGGATCAGGTAAAGAACCTGTACTCCATAAATTATACTAGATTATAGGGTTAGGGTACACTACATAATTTTCTCCGAAAAAGTCGTATACATACACACTGTAAAATTATGGTACAGTACATGTGTATTTCATTCATAAATTCAGCTAATAAATTTATCTTCTCCGAGGCAGATCTTCCACCCCTCATTATTTGGAGTGGGAGGAACTTCCCTCTCTACAGTGTAGATGAGTGCATGCTCAGTGTATCTAATGGAACACTCTCTGACAGTGAATGGTTATAACGGCCACCCCGGCCAACTTCAATATAAAGGCTATACACACCCAGGTCCCAAATGAAGAGTTCATGTATAAAACAACTAGTCTGAAACAACCCCCTCACTGTAAGGTTCTGCTGTACCTTACTCTTACTATTCAACACATTGGTAGACTCAGCCAGGAGGTACACAACATTCTCTTTACCAAACACCTCCAGAAAGTCCTCACTTCTGTAGTGGATCTGCAGTACAGTCAGTTGAGGGAAATGTTAGTACATTACACAAAGCTAGTCATCAAAGTAATATAATTATTAAACTAGTTTCGAGAAGTACATGTACATGTATGTAATCCTGCATTTGAAAACTGTCAATACTCCTCCTATACGATGCATACAGAAGTGTAGCCTCGTCCCCAGGCTGAGTTATATTTACTATATAAATCACAAACTATTTTTTACTGTCCGTTCTATTAAAGAAAAATTGGTTTGGGAACGAGGCTAACAGAAGTGCAATACCATGTATTGACCACCATAGCAGTTATAGTCACATAGTACTGCAGTGGAGGAGAGGAGAGAGACCGCCTCAGTAATAAGTTCAGTCACAATTGTGCCTATCTGTCCAATATTCTACTCTCTTACCTGAAAGGGAGCTACTGATCGTCTGTTGGCAGCATAACATCTCTGCAACTGTTTGATTAGCTTCAGTTGATCCTATGAACAAAATAGTAGCGCTGTAACAACTTAATTTCTGGCAACTCACCTTCGCACTCATGAGTTGTTCAAAAGAGCAGTCCACGGCCACCCTCACAGAGCTCGCTCCCTCGTCACTCATCTTCTTGTAGGACCCTCTCTGACTACCTGGAACACATAGTAAACATGTCATCAGTGATTATAGCCTGCTGCAGAAATTGGCCACAGAATATTGATTTTACAGTCCTCAATATTTTCAACAGAGACTCAAGGGTCAATAAGATCCCACCCATCAGTCTCTACTGCACACTAGCCCTTATTTACTTTTTGAGAAGCCTCCATCTTCCAGTCTGGTCTTCTTTGGTGGAGGGAGTCCTCTCAAAGCTTGTCTGCTTCTGTCTCTCTTTCTTCTCACCTTGGATTCCTGCCTGTATCAGCAAACAGAAGAACACAAACACCTTCATTGTTCATTGTGCAGTAAGCAGCCCATATAGATACTAGAAAATACATAGTATCTATGCACAGGCACTCATTTTTTCTGCAAAGCACTGTCAAGTGACTATTCCTTAGCTACCGGTAGTAGTAGTCATGCCATGGCTGCTAACACCATTGATCGTCAGGTTAATGAATGCCGTTCAAGATATTCTTTGTAAGGTAATCACCCTCACAAACACCTCCCCTGAGACTGCTCTATGCTAACCTCCACTGTAACTCTCATTTCATTTTCTCCCATTTTTTCAACTTCTTTTGATGCTTCAATTTCTTCTTCCACTGAGTCTTGCTCATGGCCTCAGGGAGTGTGTCTATGGAGAACTGGACCACCCACTCAGCACAGTCATCTCTGGGCCCTGGACTGCTGTCAGTGGAGGGTCTGTTAGACAGAAAGTGGATATCATGGGTGAGTGTGTACTGTCCTCACTTGTCTCCACTGAGTGCTGTCTCTTTGTGAACTGGTGGACTCACTTTCTTGGTTCATTGCAAATGCATGGTAATGATCATGGAGGTAGAAAGCTGAAGAGGGGGTGGGACATGACAACTAATCCCGAGAACAATGAAAAGATGGCAGAGCTAGAGATATCTCGATCTGGACAGGTATGAGCTAGCTAGCCATGAGCAGCGATCCTCCTCTGGGTATGAGGTGTATAAATAAATATTTTTCTTGTAAATTGCTCCATGAATCAGTACTACACATGATATATAAATAGGGAGTCTGCTAACACTTCGAATATTCATGCATTTCTGGACGGCAACGATTTTGCTTGTCATGTTCCAGTAAAAATATAGCAAATTAATAGTAAATCTTTTTCCATCTAATCCGGATGGATTGTGTGTCTGGCATCTAATTTCCTTATCCCATGTAGACTCATGACATCCTCCATCCCTCAACATCTCTGGAGTGGGAGGAATGGCCTCCTCTACCAGTGGGGATGATAAGTGCCTCTTCAGTGTATCTGAATGGAACACTCTATGTCGGAGGAGGGAGTACTACTGATTTTAGAGTTGATGGTGCACTGTACTCATTCAAACCTGGAGTTGACAGCACATGGACAGTGACAGACACACCCACCTCTTACTACACCCTCCTCGCCCATGACTCTGAACTGCTACTGGTGGGTGGGCATGAGTATCTTACAGAAGAGATAACAAACAAAGTCTTCACGATGAGGGATGGACAGTTTGTTGAAGTACTGCCTCCTATGAAGGAGAGACGAGTGTCACCATCTGCTGTCAGTAGTGGGTCTGCACTAATTGTGGCTGGGGGGTGGAATACTTCAGGAGGTCTCTCCTCTGTGGAAGTGTTCAAAGACAGCCAGTGGACGACCGCTCCCTCCCTACCAAGTGCAGGTTATGACATGAAGTCTGCTCTCCATAGTGACCAGTGGTACCTGATCACAGATCTAGGGAAAGTATTCTGTGCATCACTACAATCACTCATATCTGGAGCCGACCAGTTACCATGGGAGACGCTACCTGATGCTCCTAATCACTTTTCAGCTGCTGCCTTCTTTGGTGGCCATCTCTTGTCTATTGGAGGGGGTATCCCTGACCTCACAACCATCCATGCCTTCTCCACATTCACTCAGTCCTGGGAACATGTTGCTGACCTGCCTCCATTACTGTGTAGTAACCCAACAGCTGTTGCCCTGTCGAGCAAACAATTAATTGTGAGCGATGGTGCTAGAGTACTTCACGGAAAACTTAAGGGTGAGTTAGTTTTATGCCACAAATACTGTGCAATACAAATGCACAACCGTCATACAATCCTAGCTTTTCGCCTCACTTGAAATACACAAGCTTTTATTAAAATAGAAAACATAAGTTGACCACTTAAGTGTGTACAGTGGGACCACATTATACCTGCGTACACAGACTACAGTCACTGTTCTACTAAAATAGTGTTACATGCACATTTATTTTTGCTTCTAATTCCAAGTTCTAACATGCTTAACAGAACATAATCTTTATTCACTGACACACACACTTCACAGTGACTCCATTTGATGCTAGCAGTCACTTTACTATGAGAGCTATTGATCGCCTCAAAGTCTCAGCAGGAATCTCTGTGATAGAGGAGCTTGTACAACACACCTCACCCACTGCCTTCCTGGCTATTGCTGGTGTGGATGTTCGGTCAATGTACAACTACATCTTGGGAGAGTGGGCGTCAGGACGTGGACCACACCCACCCACATGGGCAGAGCTATTCAGAGCTCTCAAGGAGATGGGCTTGAGTGAGCTGGCAGATCGGATGGAGAAGTACTTGAGAGGGTCAGTTCTTGAGGACCCACCTCGACCACTCCCTGATGAGGAAGGTGACTCAGAGGAGGAGAAAGATGGTGAGATAATCAGTGATTATCAGTTTTTAACGTTTAAAATTCCACAGATGAAACACCAGAGCAAGAAATTCTCAGGTTAAACAATGTGCTGGCTGAGTACATTAGTGCTAATATTCAATTGAAGAAGGCAAACAACAACCTTGAGCAAGAGAATACTCATTTGAAATCTGAGAAGGTGAAAGAAGAACAAATGGACCTAGTCTCTGTCAAAGAGGAACCAATATCCGTCCAAGGTTTGAAAGAACTGTGCATGTACATGCGATAAACTAGCCTCCTTCACCGGCCTTCACAGAAAAGAAGGCCTGCTATCGACTGCTTGCGCATGCGCAAAATTATTGAATATTTTTCGCGTAAAATTTCCTATAATACAGAATTCATCAGAGAAAATATCCTAAAAGTCGTACACAGAGCTATATAGCTAGCTAGCTAGAGACAGAGCTGTGTAGGTTTGTTGTACAGCTATTTCCTTCTCAGTAGCAGTAGTATAGTAGACTTCAAAGTTAGTGTTAAATGGGCGTGGCCTGTCCATATAGGCTCTTGTCAGCTTTCACTCCGTTCAGACGATCGTCATCCACACTGTTGCAGGCTGTGAGTCTTTTGTTAACATAGCAGGCTAAGGGTAGCTATCAGAGAATGCTATCCGATGGGCTAAAAACCTTCAATCGAACTTTCTATCTACTTCCTTCAATCCACTTCCGTTCGTTGTGATGTCATAGTTTTACTGAGCATATACGATGTTATCCAAAGCCCCCCAGATACTGGGGGGATATTAGCGCATGCGCAAGCAGTCGATACCAGGCCCACTTCCCTGAGTGAAGTGCGGCCTGGGATCGAGGCTAGCGATTAAACATAAACTTGTTGTTTGTAGATTATCAGTCGCCCTCATCTCCCCTGAAGTATATCAAACAGGAAACCAATGCTGAGCCACAGACCACTGATGGTGAGTGATGGTATCACAATTTGACAATAGAATCCAACTAGCTACTTTATAGCGAGTAATTTTCGTTAGTGCAAATTTTCGTGTGGGCTACGAAGTTTATATACATGTAATGCAAATATACGTACAACTCAGAATAGTGATATACATGGTACATAGAACATTAGAAGACTTTTCTGGATAATGCTGTACAATACAATATTTTCACCATACGAAATTAAACTGCTATAGGTTGAATGACAGAAATGTACTAATAAATAATCCTCAATCCACACATTTGCCTCCTTAATCATAATGCAGGTTTTAAACCCAGGGCTCGAAATAACAGTTTGACACCTGACAAAATCCGGTCATTATATGCACGTGACAGATCATTCCACGTGTTAGTCAGACATTTTGTCGGAGTATACATGTAGAGCTAGCCAGTTTAGGTTAGCTATTTTAGCACGTCCTTGTCGGAGCTCTAGTAGCTCAGAACAAGAAGTGTGGATAAATGGATCAGTTAAAATTACCAAGAATTACAAATTGCATCATGGCTGTACATTGAATGTAGTTATAGCTAGCTGAGAGTAAGCGAACTATCTGAAGTTAATTCTTAGTTTGTTCTCTCACTTTGGCTGGTGGATCTCTCTCTACAAAGTTTCATGATAAGCTACGTATCAGGCCTAAGAAACTTGAACGAGTTTATTGATGGCTCATGGAATACTCGAGCGTCCAACTTAATTTCTCATTTTCGGTAAAGGACCATGGCCCTGGGCTATAGCCCAAGATATTTGTCAAAAACAGGCCCAAAATAGACTTCGAAGATCATGCTGCCAGCCTCATGCACAAGATCAAAAACTAATTAACGACAGTGTGCCTATAATTATCTGATTTTTAATAGAAATTATAAATAGTATTGCCAACTTTATATATATTATGTTGATTGCATGTCAGAGCAAAATTACATTTTGTCGGATCAAAACATTAATTGGACTGACATTTCGACGGTCATGCTAATAATTTTAGCGCGAGCCCTGGGTTTTAGTGTTTATTTTATTATACGATAGTGTGTTTGTGTGTGTGTGTGTGTGTGTGTGTGTGTGTGTGTGTGTGTGTGTGTGTAGACTGCTACAGCTGCTCTAGAAGTGCAAGTACCGTAAAAACTCGATTTAAAACGACACTTTTAAATAATTACGTTTTGCAAAAGTAAACATTTTAATGTACAGAACAAAAAAATTTATATGGTGCTACATGTATATGGGCGAAATGCCAAGTGTCGCTTTAAATAGAGGGTCGCCTTAAATCGAGGTTTTACGGTAAGAGTTTCTATAGGCTTCTATAGTCATGTTTTCTTGGATTTTAATTCGTGGATTTGCAAAATAATGCTTCGTTCTCGAGTTACATGTATGCCTAGTTTTGCTTTCAGTACTTGGAATGCCATTGCAGCCTTTTCAGAAGAGCACGTAGCAAAACTTGGTCACCGAGTGTTGCTACTCTACTTAGTAGTTAGCTCTGCTCTCTATTGGTAGCTGCAAGAGTGAGAAGAGAGCTGCAAGGCTCTGCTGACTTGTAGCCATTAATTTTAGACTTGTCAAATGAGTGTTTGGCATCGATCGTTTTTAACAACAATAATCGTCGATCATTACCCACTCTTTGTATTCAAAAATATTGTAGTGCTTACCTTTATGTTATGTAGCTTTGGCACCTCCACCGAGGCATCAGCACTTGCGGTGCTTCCATTTTATAGGTTGTTCATATAATTATACCAACCACCCCGACTAGTGTGGGCACATGTACAAAACTACGTATCTCTAGACCCAATCGTTTAATATCTATATCTGCAGTGAAAAGTGAAGAACCAGTCTCACAGCTACTACCTTTGGGACTGTCCACTGTACAGCATCATGCAATACCATTCGGTGAGTTAGGTACCTCATTTGCATTGTTCTATACTGTTACCTCCACTCAGACCTCCCTGGTGTTGAAGTGGTGGCCAGCACTTGTGTGATCATCACCAACTCACCCCAAACCTTCCACTGGGTTGGCTATGGGTTCAAGCTCACCATACTCCAGGGCTCCCTGCCAGCTGGTGTTGACCAGTGTCGACTAGACATCAAGGCCAGTGTAGCTGGACAGTACCAGTTTCCTGACAATCTCCAGTTGGTCAGCTGTGTCTTCTGGGTACGTCCTTATCCCTCGGGTCGATTCCAACAGCAGCTGACAGTCGAGATACAGCACTGTGCCAAGATGACCAGCTCCACTAACCTCTCATTTGTGAGAGCACATTGCTCCCAGAAGAGTCTGCCCTACACATTCAAGCAGCTTGAAGGGCGTGGCTCGTTCACTGAGCACAGCTCGTATGGATCACTGGAGCTGAACCACTTTAGTGGACTGGCTGTGACCGGAGAGGATGTGGAGAAACACTACACTGCCAGCCTCTACTACTATCCACACATCAAGCATACCACAAAGATTGATGTAGTATTGTCTTGGAATGATGAAGCTCACGTTTCGGTAATGTTCAAATGTCTTAAGGTTATATTTCAGATTTCCTTGTGCAGGCTGTGGAACAATTTTATGAAAGAAAGGGAGCAGAGAAAGGGTCCCATCTCACAATAGAGTTTGAAGTTCCGAGTGAAGCAATATCTCTTGACATTCCCATGCTTGAGGGTATTGAGAAAGATGGATGGAAGATTTACCCACTAGTAACACCTATTGTGAGTATAGTGCCTAGTTTCAGTTTGTCATACTGTAATGATGTAATGATTTAGGTTACAAGAGGGGAGGTGGACTCATTTAAGCCTCGTACATACGTTCCGTCCCTCCAACTGAAAGCCAAAGTGCTGCGCCGTGATGAAGCGCAAGATCTTTCTTATGTTTTAAATCTGATAGGAGCCAGGGAACCCAAGAACAAGCTGTTAGTGGAAGTAGAGCTAGCAGAAAGAATTAATACTTATGGTTGGTGTACTTCAATTAAAACTGTTCATCCTTTCACCTTGCATTCATCTGACAGCAGACTCTCTCCTTGCCGATCGAGCACTTGTACCATCACAAGGTAAAGAGAAACACTACAATATAGAAATTGCATAAGACATTCTATGGCTATTATGATTATAATTATGCAGTACTCAGTACTGAATTGATGGCCAAAGTGATAAAGTTTACAGTAACTGACTAATTTGACATTATAATTATCTTTTATTCAGTGTTTAGACCTTGTTTCTCATCATGCAGCCCCCGCTTGTGGTAAAAAGTATGCTTCCTTATATATACCTTATAGCGCGAAATTTTCAAGGCACTTATTTCGTGGAATGGCCTCTAAAAAGTTGCATAATGTTCGTGGAATTACTGCTTACCGGAAGCCATATCTTTAATATTTGCACGTTATACAGATAATTCTAACGATTTTCATGGACTTAATTTGCATGTAGAATTGCTAACCCACGAAATCTGTGAAAATTACGCCCCTCGAAAATTTCACGCTATAATTATGTTATAGGGGCTAATACTGGCTAATACTGTACGTGTATTCGTGCTCTTTTATAGAAGTGATGTGCCATGCATGTGCTGATAACCACATATTAATAAGAGAATATTTGCTGTTTTTCCTGTATACTTTTGACGACGTAATGAATAATAAACTTTGCCTGCCAAGGATCAAAATTAATGACGTCACTATTAATTATCACACTTTACACACACATTTTTTTTTATAGGCATTCAATTTGCCGATGATAAAGGAGATAAGAATCAATTAGGCACTAATGATTTGCAAGATGTGTTTTCTCAATTGGTGGAGGCCGCTAAAGATTGGTTTGAGTTGGGCCTCGCTTTGAGGATTAAAGTTGACATCCTTGAGGGCATTGATTCTAATAAGAACAGCGATAGAGCTCGCTTGCGTGAAATGCTGACCCACTGGCTGCGATCTTCACCTTCTCGTACATGGAGTGACATTTGCAATGGCCTTAGAAGTGACACTGTTAAACAAATCAATCTGGCAGATAAAATTGAGGAGAAATACAAAGGTACAATCATCCAAACGTGCTTATACAACTAAAGCACACATCGCTTTCATTTTTAGTCGACTTAAAACTGAGTATAAGGTACATGTATGTATAGATGCCTGAGTCAGGAGGTATTATGGGCCACTTTCAAAACGCTTCCAAACGTTCAGCATAATACTCTTTACACTACATGAACTAATATGAAACACTTTGATCCCTCTTAGCATGGTTAGTGCATTTTTCAGTAGATTATGGCAGTCAGTGCCTATGTGTTTTATATACATATTTGACTGCACAATGATATAATTATGTAATGTACCGTATATGCTTGATCAGGAGCCGCGGCTACTAAATGTTTCATTTTGATGGAAGAAGAGGCTACAATTCGAGAGAGGCCACTGTTCAAGAGCGACGTTTATTAGCTCCAGCTAATTCAACAACCTTTAGTTTGTCATCAAAAGTTCTTAGCTCTGCCGTGAGAAAGTCTTTAACATATAGTAGCGCTAGTATTATTGTTTGGCTGCCGCATGCAGAAATGCTAGTCAAAGTTCACTGAGGCTACTATTTGAGAGCGGCTACTAAAATTAATGTTTGTTAACAAGGAAGGCTACTATATGAGTGCGGCCTCTGATCGAGCATAATTATACGGTATTCGTTTGATTTGGTCATTAGGTGTTGAAAATGCATTTAGTGGTCGTGATTAATTAATGAAGTTTCATTTGAGCCTCTACGCCTCTTTGTTTTTGAAGAACGACATAATTTGTATTTTGCACATCGCTACAAATAAAGTACAATTTTCTGGCATAACAACGTCACTATCCTGTGCTGTACGAATATTAAAATTCGAAATGGGTAATTATGCACCAATGAAAATTACCTGGTATACGGCAAAAAAATGACCTGCATGACTGTTTTAATCGTACATGTATTAATAGCACATTTTTCTACATATTAGGTGACTCATTATATACCAACATTAATTTTTTGTAGAACTTGCATCCATTATAATTAACAGGATATGTTCCCCATGCAGAGTACTCGTCCCGACCACGCCCCATCACTGGTGAGAAGAGAGAGGCCACTGAACACACTGAGCAAGGTGAAACAGTCAGTTGTTGTGATGGTCTATTTTACTGGTGAGTGTCTCCATGCAGTTCCCCCCAAGAGACCTCGGTCAGAGGAGCAGTGAGGGAGGAGAATGGACTACGTACACTGTCCAGCTCGTCTGTTGATGGTCACCTCCTCAGAGAAGAGAGAACCACACATGCATGACACCCCATATAGATTGCTCAGGAATTTCCTTCAATGACTGTATAATTAATTGCTAGTAAAAATTTTATTATTTATATATATAATTATGGGGAAATTCTTTAATGCTATATAAAATGTGATGGGTACAGCATGATTAAACCCTAAAATTACAACGTATACGTGATCATGAATAATTATATCGTTCATATCAGAACTAGCTCTGAAGGCCAGTACAAGTGAGTTTATAATTAATATCCAAGAGGGATCCATTAATTCTGCAGACATTGTCTATGCATGCATGCTAGCAGCTGCCCCGATGAGTGTGGTCACCTTGGACTCCCCACCCTCCAGCTCAGCCACATCTAGAGGGACACAATAAGAGAGGTGGATGGTATACGTATAAATGTGTGGGTGTGTAAACTGTAGAAGGTATATGAGTATCTAGCTATAGCCTTGTCCCCATGCAGGACGAGTTGTCTATAACATAACGCCAGCCAGTATAGGTGTTTTCCACCTTCTCTTCCATTAAAGAAAAATCAGCCTGGGAACGATGGGAACGAGACTAGTGGGTTTATAGTGCAAATGTGTGGGCGGGGTGAGGGAGAATGCAATACAATTATGTCATCAGAACATGAGATAATTATGCCATCTCTTACCGATGTACAGTAAGACGTACCAACTTCAATGTTTGGATATTGGTAAGCAAGTATACACTTAGTGACGCCAAAATTATGCGGTTTGAAAATTTGGTGCTATAATACTGTATTATGTAATGAAACAGCCAGTAGACATCTACAGTCATGTTGATCACTGTGCTTTGATTCGCATCAAGTGTGTAATCTACACCGACATTTTGTGTGCCGGAAAAGCTGTACCCACAGTAGCTACCATAATATACTCACCTAGCCATGTGTGGTGGTCTGGCCCTACTCCCGAGGGACTGACAGGACACAAGGAATGGACTCTCAGGAACTGCAGGGGAGAGAGAATCAGTCAATCAGCCACGGTACATTCCTTGCAACAAAATACACAAGGGCTAGCCGGTAATGGATTCTTCTCTCAATGACCTTTTACCATGCAGACAGAGACTGGAAATAGTCTCAAAAGTAAAGGATGGTATAACTATAGGCCGGTATTAAACAATACTGAGGTAGCTGGACCCCCCCCCACACACACACACACTCACCTGATCTCAGTTCTGGTGTGGCTGGTGAGTTGAGTACTCCAGGGCTGGACTGTACAGAGAGAGTGGGTGACACTGGGGGCTCTGGGTTGTCCACTGGTGAGAGGAACTGACTCCAATATAGTCTGGGGAGATGATGAGCATTCGTTGCATTACTCTGAGCGTGTCCTGCTACATCACTAAAGCCTCAGGCTAGGCAGTAACATGTCCTGAGGGGGGGGGGGGGGGGGTAATGAAGAAGCTGCTGCATTCACATACCTACAATACTATTTATGTTGAGTAAACTTATGTGTGCAAAAATGAATTCTCAGTGCGTTACTTATAATAATGCTTTTAATTAACATGTTTGTAAAAAAATTGGCCTGGTGATGAACAATTAAGATGGCTGATGGATCAGGTAAAGAACCTGTACTCATAAATACTAGATTATAGAGTTAGGGTACAGAACATACATACTGTAAAATTATGGTACAATAAATGTATTTCGTCATAAATTTAGCTAATAAATTTATCTTCTCCGGGGCAGATCTTCCACCCCTCATTCAACATATTATTTGGAGTGGGAGGAATGGCCCTCTCTACAGTGTAGATGAGTGCATGCTCAGTGTATCTAATGGAACACTCTCTGACAGTGAATGGTTATAACGGCCACCCCGGCCAAATTCAATATAAAGGCTATACACACCCAGGTCCCCAAATGAAGAGTTTATGTACATATAGTCTGAAACAACCCCCTCACTGTAAAGTTCTGTTGTGCCTTACTCCTACCATTCAACACAATGGTAGACTCAGCCAGGAGGTACACAACATTCTCTTTACCAAACACCTCCACAAAGTCCTCACTTCTGTAGTGGATCTGCAGTACAGTTGAGGGAAATGTTAGTACATTACACAAAGCTAGTTATGCCAAAGTAAAGTATTAGCTTATAATTATTAAACTAGTTTCGAGAAGTACATGTACATGTATGTAATCCTGCATTTGAAAACTGTCAATACTCCTCCTATACGATGCATACAGAAGTGTAGCCTCGTCCCCAGGCTGAGTTATATTTACTATATAAATCACAAACTATTTTTTACTGTCCGTTCTATTAAAGAAAAATTGGTTTGGGAACGAGGCTAACAGAAGTGCAATACCATGTATTGACCACCATAGCAGTTATAGTCACATAGTACTGCAGTGGAGGAGAGGAGAGAGACCGCCTCAGTATAAGAAGTTCATTCACGTATATGTGACAGCTGTCCAATATTCTACTCTCTTACCTGAAAGGGAGCTACTGATCGTCTGTTGGCAGCATAACATCTCTGCAACTGTTTGATTAGCTTCAGTTGATCCTATGAACAAAATAGTAGCGCTGTAACAACTTAATTTCTGGCAACTCACCTTCGCACTCATGAGTTGTTCAAAAGAGCAGTCCACGGCCACCCTCACAGAGCTCGCTCCCTCGTCACTCATCTTCTTGTAGGACCCTCTCTGACTACCTGGAACACATAGTAAACATGTCATCAGTGATTATAGCCTGCTGCAGAAATTGGCCACAGAATATTGATTTTACAGTCCTCAATATTTTCAACAGAGACTCAAGGGTCAATAAGATCCCACCCATCAGTCTCTACTGCACACTAGCCCTTATTTACTTTTTGAGAAGCCTCCATCTTCCAGTCTGGTCTTCTTTGGTGGAGGGAGTCCTCCCAAAGCTTGTCTGCTTCTGTCTCTCTTTCTTCTCACCTTGGATTCCTGCCTGTATCAGCAAACAGAAGAACACAAACACTTTCATTGTTCATTGTGCAGTAAGCAGCCCATAGATACTAGAAAATACATAGTATCTATGCACAGGCACTCATTTTTTCTGCAAAGCACTGTCAAGTGACTATTCCTTAGCTACCGGTAGTAGTAGTCATGCCATGGCTGCTAACACCATTGATCGTCAGGTTAATGAATGCCGTTCAAGATATTCTTTGTAAGGTAATCACCCTCACAAACACCTCCCCTGAGACTGCTCTATGCTAACCTCCACTGTAACTCTCATTTCATTTTCTCCCATTTTTTCAACTTCTTTTGATGCTTCAATTTCTTCTTCCACTGAGTCTTGCTCATGGCCTCAGGGAGTGTGTCTATGGAGAACTGGACCACCCACTCAGCACAGTCATCTCTGGGCCCTGGACTGCTGTCAGTGGAGGGTCTGTTAGACAGAAAGTGGATATCATGGGTGAGTGTGTACTGTCCTCACTTGTCTCCACTGAGTGCTGTCTCTTTGTGAACTGGTGGACTCACTTTCTTGGTTCATTGCAAATGCATGGTAATGATCATGGAGGTAGAAAGCTGAAGAGGGGGTGGGACATGACAACTAATCCCAAGAACAATGAAAAGATGGCAGAGCTAGAGATATCTCGATCTGGACAGGTATGAGCTAGCTAGCCATGAGCAGCGATCCTCCTCTGGGTATGAGGTGTATAAATAAATATTTTTCTTGTAAATTGTTCCATGAATCAGTACTACACATGATATATAAATAGGGAGTCTGCTAACACTTCGAATATTCATGCATTTCTGGACGGCAACGATTTTGCTTGTCATGTTCCAGTAAAAATAATAGCAAATTAATAGTAAATCTTTTTCCATCTAATCCGGATGGATTGTGTGTCTGGCATCTAATTTCCTTATCCCATGTAGACTCATGACATCCTCCATCCCTCAACATCTCTGGAGTGGGAGGAGTGGCAGGAATGGCCTCCTCTACCAGTGGGGATGATGAATGCCTCTTTAGTGTATCTGAATGGAACACTCTATGTCGGGGGAAAGTTTACTACTGATTTGAGAGCTGCTGCTTCACTGTACTCATTCAAACCTGGAGTTGACAGCACATGGACAGTGACAGTCACACCCACCTATTGGTATACCCTTGTCGTCCATGACTCTGAACTGCTACTGGTGGGTGGGAAAGAGTATCCTATCAAAGAGATAACAAACAAAGTCTTCACGATGAGGGATGGACAGTTTGTTGAAGTACTGCCTCCTATGAAGGAGAGACGAGTGTCACCATCTGCTGTCAGTAGTGGGTCTGCACTAATTGTGGCTGGAGGGCGGAATATCTCAAGAGTACTCTCCTCTGTGGAAGTGTTCAAAGATGGTCAGTGGACGACTGCTCCCTCCCTACCACGTGCAGCATATGAGATGAAGTCTGCTCTCTATGGTGACCAGTGGTACCTGATCACATATGAGGGAAAAGTATTCTGTGCATCACTACAATCACTCATATCTGGAGCCGACCAGTTACCATGGGAGACGCTACCTGATGCTCCTAATCACTTTTCAGCTGCTGCCTTCTTTGGTGGCCATCTCTTGTCTATTGGAGGGGGTATCCCTGACCCCACAACCATCCATGCCTTCTCCACATTCACTCAGTCCTGGGAACATGTTGCTGACCTGCCTCCATTACTGTATAGTAACCCAACAGCTGTTGCCCTGTCGAGCAAACAATTAATTGTGAGCGATGGTGCTAGAGTACTTCACGGAAAACTTAAGGGTGAGTTAGTTTTATGCCACAAATACTGTGCAATACAAATGCACAACCGTCATACAACCCTAGCTTTTCGCCTCACTTGAAATACACAAGTAGAAAACATAAGTTGACCACTTAAGGGGACCACATTATACCTGTGTACACAGACTACAGTCACTATTCTACTAAAGTAGCATACATGCACATTTATTTTAGCTTCTAATTCCAAGTTCTAACGTGCTT
This sequence comes from Halichondria panicea, assembly GCF_963675165.1. Lineage (NCBI taxonomy): Eukaryota > Metazoa > Porifera > Demospongiae > Suberitida > Halichondriidae > Halichondria > Halichondria panicea. Next base: position 4,934,554 of record NC_087390.1, read on the forward strand.
AACAGAACATAATCTTTATTCACTGACACACACACACTTCACAGTGACTCCATTTGATGCTGACAGTCACTTCACTATGAGAGCTATTGATCGCCTCAAAGTCTCAGCAGGAATCTCTGTGAAAGAGGAGCTTGTACAACACGCCTCACGCACTGCCTTCCTAGCTGTTGCTGGTGTGGATGTTCGGGAGATGTACAACTACATCTTGGGAGAGTGGGCGTCAGGACGTGGACCACACCCACCCACATGGGCAGAGCTGTTCAGAGCTCTCAAGGAGATGGGCTTGAGTGAGCTGGCTGGTCGGATGGAGAAGTACTTGAGAGGGTCAGTTCTTGAGGACCCACCTCGACCACCCCCTGATGAGGAAGGTGACTCAGAGGAAGAGAAAGATGGTGAGATAATCAGTGATTATCTGTTTTTAACGTTTAATATTCCACAGATGAAACACCAGAGCAAGAAATTCTGAGGCTAAACAATGTGCTGGTTGAGTACATTAGTGCTAATACTCTACTGAAGAAGGAGAATATTCAATTGAAGAAGGCGAATATCAACCCTGAGCATCATTTGAAATCTGAGAAGGTGAAAGAAGAGCAACTAGACCCAGCTTCTATCAAAGAGGAGCCAACATTTGACAAAGGTTTGAAACAATTTCTTTGGACAATGTACAAACAAAGATGAACTTGTTGTTTGTAGATAATCAGTCGCCCTCATCTCCCCTGAAGCATATCAAACAGGAAACCATAGAGACCACTAAAGGTGAGTGATGGTATCAGCAGTAGTTGTAGGGTCAACCACTGTAGGTTGAATCACAGAACATGAATACCGTATAGCAGGTAATTTTCGGGGGACAAAATATTCGTGGTTCAGCAATATTGAGACATTTCGTGGATAATATTTTCGTGGTTGCTGCTTGGATTGTAGGTAAAGGTAGGCAAGGTTGCTTCATTCGTGGGTAAAATATTCGTGGTCAGACCTCCAACCACGAAAACCACGAATATTTTGCCCCACGAAAATTACCAGCTATACGGTACATTGTATTTTTTAGAACAAGCGTCCATTTGTCCGCATAGCAGTGAATGTTTACATCTATAATATTTATGCAAATACGTACTTCATGCATGTATGTATATCTATCTGCAGTGAAAAGTGAAGAACCAGTCTCACAATTAATTGTGAGCGATGGTGCTAGAGTACTTCACGGAAAACTTAAGGGTGAGTTAGTTTTATACCGCAAATACTGTGCAATACAAATGCACAACCGTCGTCATACAACCGTAGCTTTTCACTTCACTTGAAATACACAAGCTTTTATTAAAATAGAAAACATAAGTTGACCCACTTAAGGTTACGGTCAACCGTTTGCTCATTAATTATTCATGAGCTAGATCTAGTGATCTTTTCCAGCTAGAATGATCTGGAAGTCCAGCTGAAACGCAGTAGTCATTTCATGGCTCGAATAGACATTTTTACTATAAAGCTTAGGTACAGTCTACTGTAGCTTCACTATATGCAGGGCGGGTCGAAGAGATATTTCGAAAAAAGGCTACTGAAAGCTCACAAGAGGCTGTTTTCCTTGGCTCTGGCCGCCATTTTAAGTGGAGTTAGTCTACATATTATTATTTTGTGAGAGTTTGTTGGCCTGGAAAGAAAAAAACGCTTCGACCCGCCCTCCAGAATGGTAAGAAGCATCATATAAGAGCAAGAACACAGAGCTACATGTAGAAGTGTTTTTGGAAGTTTAAAATGACTACTAGTTTTGTGTTGTTTCTAGTAACTTGATGATCGCTCAGAGTTTCCACTGGAAAATGTTTTGAAGATTGATACTTGTCATACAGGATGATACACCAATATATTTATCATGTGTGTGCTTCAAATTTTTATCATGGCATTTATAGTTTCACAAAAATCATTATAAGAAAATCATGAATATTCATGAGCAAACTGTTTACCGTAACCTTAAGTGTGTACAGTGGGACCACATTATACCTGTGTACACAGACTACGGTCAATATTCTACTAAAGTAGCGTACATGCACATTTATTTTTGCTTCTAATTCCAAGTTTTAACATGCTTAACAGAACATAATAGCTAGTTAATTATGAACCCTTTGTGTGAATGGATTCATTAGGTGGAGAAAGTTCTGTGACTGAATTGAGAGCTGAAGTGAAGCGACGGCTACCAGAGTATGAGAGTCTGGAGGCGGAGCTGGATCAGTTAACATATGATTATAACTATCTAGCTGACAAGATTCACCAGCTAGAAAAAGGTACAAAAATCGATTGTATAATCAGTTAGGTATTCAGCTGTGACCATACAGAAAATGAGCATCTGCGAAACGAGAATTATCATCTCCGAGCCGAGAGCAAAGGACTGGTTCTAGAGAAGCAGGAACTCAAGGTTGAACCAGGTGAGTCACAGAGGGTGAATTAGCCTCGACCCCAGGCCGATTTGTCTCCAATTTAACGCTAGGTCGCCTCCTCGGCCTGGTAATGATTAATCTTGGCGTGACCGAAACTGTACATTCATTGATAATAATTTGTGCCATGTACTGTACAATGTAAAATCTTTGTTCTTCAGTACAGTGGCTAAAAATACAGTGATATAATCATAAATGACACTAGAGTGCTAGTCCATGTGGTCAATCGAGATAATGGCTGTTTTTTTGTAGAGTGTACTTCGTCCATATAAATAGACAGATGTTTAGAAGTAAGGATCTCAAACAAGAGCTTCCAGAGAGGCTCAATACTGCATTGGATATGCCTGCTAAGCCTTCAGGTGGCATGACAAAGATTGTGTGTTCACAGTGTATCAGAATCCTGACATTACTGGCCAGATAGCAACTAAAGTGTTGAAAGAGCCATATCTAGGCTTGAGGCTATTATGCTCCAAATTTTACCAGTTATTCTATTCTCCAATTCCCAAGCTATAGCCTATTATTCTCAGTGATTTAGCCCATTATTCTCATAAAAAATCATTAAAGTCACAATAAAAATCATCTTTTGATAAATTGCAACACAAGTGAAGTCTCTACATAATTATAATGATATAATATGTACATAGTCCTGAAGAGCATTGTCTTGCTGATCACCAAACGAAGTGCCCTGAGTTGATCCAGCATCGATATGTCTCTACTTGTTGGAACTGGAATTGGCTTCAGTAGGTTCAGTAATCTAATCTCTTGATTTTCTAGCTAGCTAGCTAGCCTTACCGGTAAAGACAGACCATAGTACTAATCTCTTGATTTTCTTCAGATTCCATATAAAGTACTAGTAGTCTACTATACTGTCTATGGTCTGTCTTTACCGGTAAGGCTATCCCAATGAATATAGATATAAACAACCATCGGATCTCCCCATGTGATACTGTAAAGTACCTTGGTGTTACTATCAATAATGATCTAAAATGGGCATGTCACATACACAACACCTGCAAGAAGGCCAAACAACATCTTGGCTTCATCCATCGCAAGTTCCATAAATCACCACCTCAGATCAGGAACCAGATCTACCGCACGGCTGTTCTGCCTAAGTTAGACTATTGCGGTGCAGTCTGGGACCCTCATCACCACACAGATATAAAAAAACTGGAAAGCGTCCAAAAATTTGCAGGGAAAATTGTAACGAAGCAGTGGAGGGCAGAATACCCTGACCTGCTTGCCTCCTTAAACTGGAAACCTCTGTCATCTCGAAGGAAAAACCAAAAACTGAAAGTCTGCTTTAATATACTTAATAATTTATCAATAATATCTCCCAATGTTTTCACCCTCCATCCTCGCCCTTCCCCCCGTCACCCTCATAATCAAATTATTTTTAAACCATATGTTAAAACCCTAGCCCATAGACATTCCTTTTTTGTAAGCGTAATCCCCATTTGGAATTCCCTTCCCCTAAATGTTATCAGTAGCCCTAGCCCATCTGCTTTTAAATTATCCCTGTCAAAATTATAGCAATAAGTTAAAAATTTTTTTTTTTTCCTTTTTTCTTTTTTTCACTTAAGTACACCTGCACCTGCACCTTTACTTTTTGGTTATGGACTGACTTCATTATTAGCTTCATTTAGCTACCTTGTCATATCCTGTATGCTTCCTCTGCATCAAACATTATAAAAAAAAAAAAAAAAAAAAAAAAAAAAGGCTAGCTAGCTAGCTAGAAATTTATAAATCAAGAGATTAGATTACTGAACCTACTGCATGAAGCCAATTCCAGTTCCAACAAGTAGAGACATATCGATGCTGGATCAACTCAAGCTAGCTAGCTGCATATGCAGTCTAGTCCAGATAAGAGTACAATCAAATCAATGGTAATTGTGCTTTATTTAGAATGCTAACCACATGGAATAATTATTCCCACCCACTCTACCGTTTATTCCCGCATAATTCCTAATGCTTCAAGCTACCTATTATTCTCAAAATTATGCTCGCATAAATCGCCGCATCCCTAGCCATATCCACTTCAGTGGTTTTAGTACAGGTACGTAGTTCTATAAGATTAGCCCCTTAGGAAGAGTGGGACTGGGGCAATGAGTACGACGGGGGTTGGAGAGGAAAGGCTCGATTTTGCTCCTGTATACAATGATACTTAAATTCATCATTCTATACTATACGGGTTCCATATCAATAATTATTCAACGAAATTTAAAACGTGACGTCTTCAGAATTGCACGAAACTTGGTATGTGTATAAGGAATGGTATGATAACATCTCAGAAAAAATGTTGGGTTTGTAAACAATAATTATGGCTTCTGAGATTGAAAAAATGCAGAAATTCCCTACTTTTAGGAACTGGCTGCTGTTAGTTACACTGTAACTTTCTAACCATGATGTATGTGTATCTGCAGTGAAAAGTGAGGAACCAGTCTCACAGCTAATACCTTTGGGACTGTCTACTGTACAGCATCATGCAATACCATTCAGTGAGTTAGGTACCTCATTTGCATTGTTCTATACTGTTACCTCCACTCAGTCCTCCCTGGTGTTGAAGTGGTGGCCAGCACGTGTGTGATCGTCACAAACTCACCCCAAACCTTCCACTGGGTTGGCTATGGGTTCAAGCTCACCATACCCCCGGGCTCCCTGCCAGCTGGTGTTGACCAGTGTCGACTAGACATCAAGGCCAGTGTAGCTGGACATTACCAGTTTCCTGACAATCTCCAGTTGATCAGCGGTGTCTTCTGGATGCGTCCTTATCCGTCGGGTAAATTCCAACAACAGCTGACAGTCGAGATACAACACTGTGCCAAGATGACCAGCTCCACTAAGCTCTCATTTGTGAGAGCACATTGCTCCCAGGAGAGTCTGCCCTACACATTCAAGCAGCTTGAAGGGCGTGGCTCCTTCACTGAGCACAGCTCGTATGGATCACTGGAGCTGAGCCACTTTAGTGGACTGGCTGTAACTGGAGAGGATGTGGAGAGAGTGTACACTGCCAGCCTCTACTACCTTGGCTCAGAGCTGCATAGCAGGGAAATACATTTTGTCGTCAACTGGGATAATGAGATTCATAAAACAGTAAGTGATAGTTTTATTCTCACAACCTGAATTCATTATTTTGTTACAGCATGTGAGTGAGGAGTACTCCTCTAAAAGAGCTGTTCTCGGAGTGAATCATTTTGTTGAGTTTGAGGAGGACAGTTTAACACTGGATATTCCTATGGCTGGTGCTAAAGTCAAGGGAGGATGGAAAATAACACCAATGTTTCATCCTACGGTAGGAAGTATGATTTTCAATAGCATACTTACATCATCTGTATAGCTTATATAGGCCATCATAATGAATTACAAAATTGTATATAGGTCATCAAGAAGCATGTTGATCAGTTCAAGCCTGGACAGAGAATTCCCTACTGCCACTTGAAAGCCGAGATGACAAACAAGCGAAAGAAATCTGCTACAAAGCTATTCCACCAAGTCAAGCTAGTGGGTGCAAAAGATCCTTACAATATCATTACAATGGATCTGGACCCCCAGCGAACTCTTCCAGGTCAGAACGATGTGTTATTTTTGGTATTTTAATATTTTCTACAGAAACTACGTTTGGTGACCTGGTAGTCTTCAAACCTGCTGTGTCGTCTCAAGGGAATGGTAAGTCAGCAATATCAGCTTACCATGTATGTGCTGTAGATCATTGCATACAAAACGTGTACAGTATTTATAAACTGATGTGCTATAATAAGTGTTTACAGAACACAGAAGAGAATGTTACTTTTATGCATGAACCACACATTTATATTCAATAATTAATACCACGGGCTTATACCTTAAGGTGACATATTTTCGTGAGTATTAATTTCTGTGAATGAGAGTAAAATCGCAAAAATATGTTACCAGCAAAATGAGCTAAACAGTGAAATTGCAGACAAATCTACCTGTGAAAATATGTCACCTTAAGAAGAGTGCATGCAACTCACTCTCTACCCTATGTTATCCAGAGAAGGTACAACGTATGGGTTGACCTTTTTCCCAATCGGTCGCTAATGAATTACTCCCGTATTGCATTCCGCAGCATGACAAGATGTAACGCCCACATAATTTGTGTGTTGACTCAGCAGGTATTTTATGCACATCAGCATTATTTTATTCTTCGTGTTTATGTCTTCTGAAGAGGCGTCTTCTATCAATCTTAGTACATTAGAAATCTACTAGAAGTGTTACATTGATGGGCAGGAGCCTATAGAAAGCGCAACATACACTATAATATTCTAGCTCATTTCTTCAACTACGACTATGCTAATGCCTATTCATTTTCTTATGTCACAGGATATAGCTAGGCATTGTTTATAACTACTGTGGAGTACTGAGAATAGCCTGAGTTGCATGCCCTCTTCTCTTTATAAGCCCTTAATTATTACAATGCCTTCTATTTCTGTACAGAGGCTAATGAATTGCTGATGCAACCTCAGTCACATGCGACTCATTACCCACCCTCCCTTGGACCACCTCACTATCCTGTGGCCTCACACTCTCGGAACATGTCAGGTGAGCCAGTGTTTAGTAATTATATTGCTCTAATACTACTTGAATTAATGGTCAAACTAATGCACTTTTCTTTTATTAACGTTAAGGCCAGCAGGCAAAATAGATTCCTTGTTTCTCATCAGCCCCCGCTTGTGGTAAAAGTATGCCTCCTTAATTTTCATTGTTGTTCTAAAGCATTAACACACCCCTTAATTTCCTATCACCTTTATAATAAAGTGCATATGATGTGCCATGTGCTGATAACCTTAAAATATTCGCTGTTTTTCTGTGTAATTTTGATGACGCAATAATTATAATCAACGACCTTCTCGATCCCTCATGCAAATTGAGGAAGTGGCTGGTGAGAAACAAGCAATCTACTTTTGCCTGCCTAAGGATCAAAGTTAATGACGTCACTATATTATTCTCACACTCTACACACACATAATTATATAGGCATTCAATTTGTTGTAAACGAGGATGATAAAGGAGATAAGAATCAATTAGGCACTAATGATTTGCAAGATGTGTTCTCTCAATTGGTGGAAGCTGCTAAAGATTGGTTTGAGTTAGGCCTCGCTTTGGGGATTAAAGTTGACATCCTTGAGGGAATTGATTCTAATAAGAACAGCGATAGAGCTCGCTTGCGTGAAATGCTGACCCACTGGTTGCGATCTTCACCTTCTCGTACATGGAGTGACATTTGCAACGGCCTCAGAAGTGCCACTGTCAAACAAATCAATCTGGCAGATAAAATTGAGAAGAAATACAAAGGTACAATCATCCAAACATGCTTATACAACTAAAGCATGCACACATTGCTTTCATTTTTAGTCGACTTAAGACTGGGTATACATGTATAAGGCACGGTATATGGTAGCCTCGATCCCAGGCCGCACTTCCCACTTCACTTAGGGAAGTGGGCCTGGTATCGACTGCTTGCGCATGCGCTAATATCCCCCCGATATCTGGGGGCTTTGGCGTATATGCTCAGTAAAACTATGACATCACAACGAACGGAAGTGGATTGAAGGAAGTAGATATATAGAAAGTTCGATTGAAGGTTCTAGCCCATCGGATAGCATTCTCTGATAGCTACCTTTAGCCTGCTATGTTAACAAAAGACTCAGCCTGCAACAGTGTGGATGACGATCGTCTGAAAGGAGTGAAAGCTGACAAGAGCCTATATGGACAGACCACGCCCATTTAACACTAACTTTGGTGAAAGTCTACTATACTACTGCTACTGATTCTATCAGAAGAAAATAGCAGTACAACAAACCTACACAGCTCTGTCTCTAGCTAGCTAGCTATATAGCTCTGTGTATGACTTTTAAGATATTTTCTCTGATGAATCCAGTATTATAGGAAATTTTACGGGAAAAAATATCCAATAATTTGGCGCATGCGCAAGCAGTCGATAGCAGGCCTTCTTTCCTATGAAGGCCGGTGAAGGAGGCTAGGTATATAGATGCCTGAGTCAGGAAGTATTATGGGCCACTTTGACAAAACGCGTACGCTTCCAAAAGTTCAGCATAATACTCTTTACACTACATGAACTGATATGAAACACTTGATCACCTTTAGCATAGTGCACTTTAATTTTCAGTAGATTATTGTACGAATATTAAAACACTAAAATATTTAAATAGGTGGCCTATACGAAAAGTTGCACCAATGAAAAATTACCTAGTATACAGAAAAATAACCTGAATCACCTGATTGTTTTAATTATACATGCATGTATTAATAGCGTAGATTCCACATTTTTCCAGTATTATAAGTTTAGGTGATTCATTACACCAACATTACTTTTTGTACCTTGCATCAGGAGTGTATGAAGACTTCATACACTCCTGCTTGCATCCATTATAGTTAACAGATATGTTCCCCATGCAGAGGACACGTCCCGACCACGCCCCCTTACTGGTGAGAAGAGAGAGGCCACTGAACACACTGAGCAAGGTGAGACAGTCAGTTGTTGTGTTGGTCTATTTTACTGGGGAGTGTCTCCATGCAGTTCCCCCCAAGAAACCTCGGTAAGAGGAGCAGTGAGGGAGGAGAATGGACTACGTACACTGTCCAGCTCGTCTGTTGATGGTCACCTCCTCAGAGAACAGATTGAGAAACACAAATTTATGCATGACACCCCAGATTGCTATACATGTTGATTCCAAAATGATTTTATATTTATGTTCATTGCTATCATAATTAATTTTGAAGAAAATTTTATTATTTCGGAACTCTCTATAATGCTATATAATTGAATCCGTACATGCAGGATGATAATAAATGTACGTTGTATATAATTATTATCGTACTTCATATGTATACAAAGTATCATAGCAAAAGGCCAGTGACTATAATTAAATATAATTATACATAATTATATAGATCAGCTGGTTTTCAAGAGGGGTCCATTCTGCAGACATTGCAATTGTCTATGCTAGCAGCTGCCCCGATGAGAGTGTGGTCACCTTGGACTCCCCACCCTCCCTCCAGCTCAGCCACATCTAGAGGGACACAATAAGAGTGGGAGTAAATGTGTGGGTGTGCATTTAAACTGCATGTAGAAGGTATCTAACAATTATAATGGAATGCCTGTGCTTGGCTATAGCCAAGCAGGTAGAGTTGTCTCTAAAATAACGCCTGTATAAGAAAATTGGCCTGGGAACGAGGCTAGTGGGTTTATAGTGCGAGTGTGTGGGCGGGGTGAGGGAGCAATAAATATGAATACAATTATGTCATCAGAACGTACGCTATCTCTTATGTAATTACTAGACTTACGACATCATTGTTTGAACATTGGTGAGTAAGTACGTACACACTGAGTGACGCTAAAATTATGTTCGAAAATTTGGCGCTATACTGTAATAAAAAAAGCCATGCAGTAGACATCTACAGTCATGTTGATCATTCACTAGCTACTAATGCATAAAGTGCACATTTAATGTGCCTGTAAAGCTCACCCACCCACAGTAGCTATCATAATGTCATATGGTTGTCTGGCCCTATACCCCTGAGGGACTGGACACAAGCTCTCAGGAACTGCAGTGGAGAGATAAACAGCCAATCACTAGCAGCCCGCTATGTCATGTGGTGGTCTGGCCCTACTCCTGGGGACTGGACACAAGCTCTCAGGAACTGCAGCGGAGAGAGAAACAGCCAATCACTAGCATCCCGCTATACTAATCATACATTTCCCTACATGTGCACACATTAGCCAGTCACTAACAAACAGAGTAACAAATGTGACAGGTAATACTGTTCTGTTCAACTACATACATGTAGTAAGTGTGATTATAATAAAACGTTCAGCTCAACCTTCTACCCCACCCTCCACCCACTGTATCGTACCATAATTAATGGCGATCACTTTCCTGCCACTCACTAGTATATCGGTAGTCGAGCGTGGGCCAGACTATTCTCCTCAGCTACCTGGTAGCAGTGACCATGAGGGGGGGGGGGGGGGGAAGTACATGTACACTTAAAATGCAGTGCTTACGATTAACTTACATCAAATCTATGTACATATCATGTAGGAGCTAGGAGCAGGCAGAGCACGTTTGGGGCAAGCGTGCGAATTGCATCTGGGGTATATGAATTACAGCAGTAAAGAACTGGGTGCACAAGTCTAACAGGAGGAGCAAGGGTTAGCACAAGAACGAATTGTTGACAACAATTTATCATTGTTGATGAACCTTAACAGGTGTATAGCAAGTCAGCTGCTGCTACAGTAATGCCTGTGTAACCTGTGTGAGTCTCGGCGCCCCGTCTGAGCTGATGTATAATAATGTCACAATTATGCTTCTATTGGGTTGGGAGTTATAATACGTACATGCCCTAATTTCCAGAGTTCCAATATCTCAACAGAGGCTTACACCTTACTCATATCATCCCAAGTTTAAAAAACAGAGCTCACTCAGCTTTGTGGGGGTCAATGTGTCTGTGATAAAGGTGTTCTGCTGTACAACACGTACTCATAATAAGTACCTAACCACTCAACACATTGGTAGACTTAGTCAGTAGGGGAGAATGACCGACTCAGTAAGAAGTTCATACGTACATGTACATGTGCGTGTACCTAATTCTATTCTCTCACTTGCAAGGGAGCTACTGATCGTCTGTTGGCAGCATAACATCTCTGCAACGTTTGATTAGCTTCAGCTGATCCTAAACGACAAAGAACAAAGTATATAGTGTTGTAAATTTCTGTTTTAGTGGCAACCCACCTTTGCACTCATGAGTTGCTCAAAAGAGCAGTCCACGGCCATCCTCGCAGAGCAATGGGAGGGTGTAAGGTCCCTATAGAGTGTCATTGTAGCACAGTCGGGGCACAGTCATGCAGGTCAGTCAGTTATCATTGATGTGTGTTTCACTGATGTGAGTACCCTGTGTTGAGGATACCGTACCCTAAATCACTGCATACTCGACAACCGAGGAGAGCAGTGTTCTGGAAGAAAGTGGGTGCCATGCATCTTCTTCATTATTGCTCTCCTTGAGACCACCCTCACTTAGCATGCCTTCAACTGGTACGCCATCACATGACACACCTTCACTTGGCACAACACTGTCGCTAGATGTATTTTCAGGCAAATCATTGTTACATTTGCTGGGGCTGCTCGGTTCAATTTTAATGCTTGCATCGATTTCAGTGGATGCTGTGGGTTCTGGTCTAGTTGGTTTTCTGTTTCAATATCAGCGTTGCTCGTTGATTTTAGCTTTCTTGGTGGGAGAACTTAACTGCTTTTTTCCATTTGTTGAGAAGTCCAATAGAATCTCATACACTGGAAGTGGGAAAACAAGGGTCTACATAAACGTAGTATAAACAAAGAAAAAAAAATCGTACATATACACTGGAAATGAGAACTAACTCAGAGAAGTGAGTCCCCGGTAGCCATAAGATGCAACTGAGAATTGAATTTGGCACTTATGGTGTGGCAACTATCACACAAAATAAAGACAACAACACGTACTGTGACTAGTATGTGTCTGGTATATAGTTACGTGTATCATGTAGGTGACCGTGGTCACTCTGTAAGTAAGTCACCCTTTATAATACAGCCAGGTGAAAAGTGTGTGCTTCAACCTGTGTTGTAGCAGGCCTCTCTATTACAGTAATTCTTTGACTGACTTACTCCCTCCACCCACTGTGTACGTACCATGGTTAATGGTGAGTACTTTCCTGCCACTCATTCGTATATACTCTGATATCGGTAGTCGGGCGTGGGCCAGGCCCTTCTCCTCGGCCACCTGGTAACAGTGACCCTGAGAGGGGAGGGGAGGGGAGGGGAGGGGAGGGGACAAAGTAACATGCAGTGCTTACGATTAGTACTAAATAAGAAGACACTATGCAATTACATGTACGTAATAAACTACATTCATTAGAAGCTCTGTAACAATAATGATTATGGATCGAGGATGTACACGTACAATTTTAGTATGGAAAGTGACCTACCTGTTGAGGTGCACTCTGTTTTTAAAGTAATTATATGCTTCTATTGGGTTGGGAGTTATAATACGTACATGCCCTAATTTCTGGGGTTCCAATATCTCAACAGAGGCTTACGCCTTACTCATACGTAGCTTTGAACATAAAAAGTATATATATCGTATAGCCGGAATATTTTGAGGGTATAAACTTTTGCAGAAAGATCGTTGGATAGGTATTTAACGTTCGTGGAATATCAGCCTTTTGGCTTAAGCATGCTTGTGGGTACAGTAGAATAGTTTCTCTAATACGGACCAATTTTGTCCGAAACCTTGCAAATCCGGAATCTTTCTCAGTACATGCTTGTAATCAGCAAAAAATGTAAACATTTATACCCTCGAAATATACTCGCTATAATTATGGTGTTCTCACCTTGTGATGATTGTGGTCGACTAGTCCACCTATTATGTACGCCTTACTGGGGTCCAGCTCTGCATGGAGAGATGTGACAGTGAGCTACAGTGGTTAACGGTCACCCCATGCAGCCAACTTTGATATAATGGCCAGGCACCCAGGTTTCAGTTTATGTACAAAACAACCACTCAATAAAGGCCACCTCTGTATAATTATTATAATGAGCTAGCTCCCAACCATTTAAAAAGGTTTTGCTGTACAGCTACGTACGTACGCAATAAGTACTTACCATTCAACACATTGGTAGACTCAGCCAGGAGGTACACAACATTCTCTTTACCAAACACTTCCAGAAAGTCCTCACTTCTGTAGTGGATCTGCAATAGAGTTGAGTACAAAGTCACAGACAGAACTATATAGAACTACACATGTACATGCAGTCCAGGAGTATGTACTACCGCCAAGATGAATTCTTGCTACCGAATATTAACAAATTATTGCTCAGAGCAATTAGTTACCTGTCAATACGCTTGGCCCTATCAATACCATGCATGCAGAAGATCAACCCTCACTCACATCCCAGTGTTCATGCTCCTTGTTGATTAGATATCTGCAATCCAGCTCTGACTTCAGTTGACCACCAAAGCTAGTCACATAGTACTGCAGTGGGGGAAAGAGACCGCCTCAGTATAAGAAGTTCATTCACGTATATGTGACAGCTGTCCAATATTCTACTCTCTTACTTGCAAGGGAGCTACTGATCGTCTGTTGGCAGCATAACATCTCTGCAACTGTTTGATTAGCTTCAGCTGATCCTAAAACACAACAACAAAATAGTAGTGCTGTAAAAATTTAATTTCTGTTTAAGTGGCAACTCACCTTTGCACTCATGAGTTGTTCAAAAGAGCAGTCCACAGCCACCCTCACAGAGCTCGCTCCCTCGTCACTCATCTTCTTGTAGGATCCTCTCTGACTAACTGGAACAAATTGTAAACATAAACATGTCATCAGTGATTTGCTCATTGCAGACATTAGCCACAGCATTTTTGATTTAGAGTCCTCAATATTTTCAACAGACTCAAGGGTCAATAAGATCCCACCCACCAGTCCCTACTGCACACTAGCCCTTCTTTACTCTTTGAGGAGCCTCCATCTTCCAGTCTGGTCTTCTTTGGTGGAGGGAGTCCTCCCAAAGCTTGTCTCTCCTTTTTTAACTGGCTCTGTCTCTCTTTCCTTCTCACTTTGGATTCCTGTCTGTATCAGCAAACAAACACTTCATGCAATATGACATGCACAGCCCATAGATACTAGAAAATACATATAATTTATAGTATCTATGCACAGGCACTCATTTTTTTCTGCAAATCACTGTCAAGTGACTACCCTTAGCTACCAGTAGTAGTAGTCATGCCATGGCTGCTAACACCATTGATCGCCAGGTTAATAAATGCCCTTCAAGATATTCTTTGTAAGGTAATCACCTCACAAACACCTCCCCTGAGACTGCTCTATGCTCTATGCTACCCTCACTGCAGCTCTCACTTCATTTTCTCCCATTTTTTCAACTTCTTTTGATGCTTTAATTTATTCTTCTACTGAGTCTTGCTCATGCCCTCAGGGAGTGTGTCGTGTCTATGGAGAACTGGACCACCCAATCAGCACAGTCATCTCTGGGCCCTGGACTGCTGTCAGTGGAGGGTCTGTTAGACAGAGAGTGGATCATGGGTGAGTGTGTACTGTCCTCACTTGTCTCCACTGAGTGCTGTCTCTTTGTGAACTGGTGACTCACTTTCTTGGTTCATTGCAAATGCATGGTAATGATCATGGAGGTAGAAAGCTGAAGAGGGGGGTGGGACTTGACAACATATCCCCAGAACAATGAAAAGATGGCAGAGCTACATGTAGAAATATCTCGATCTGGACAGGTATGAGCTAGCTAGCCATGAGCAGCGATCCTCCTCTGGGTATGAGGTGTATAAATAAATATTTTTCTTGTAAATGGTTCCATGAATCAGTACTACACATGATATATAAATAGGGAGTCTGCTAACACTTCGAATATATTCATGCATTTCTGGACGGCAACGATTTTGCTTGTCATGTTCCAGTAAAAATATAGCAAATTAATAGTAAATCTTTTTCCATCTAATCCGGATAGATTGTGTCTGGCATCTAATTTCCTTATCCCATGTAGACTCATGACATCCTCCATCCCTCAACATCTCTGGAGTGGGAGGAATGGCCTCCTCTACCTCTACCAGTATGGATGATGAATGCCTCTTCAGTGTATCTGAATGGAACACTCTATGTCGAGGGAGGGGTTACTAGTGTTAGAGATACTGCACTGTACTCATTCCAACCTGGTGTTGACAGCACATGGACAGTGACAGACACACCTACCTCTTACTACACCCTTGTCGCCCATGACTCTGAACTGCTACTGGTGGGTGGGTGTGAGTATCCTACAGAAGAGGTATCAAACAAAGTATTCACGATGAGGGATGGACAGTTTGTTGAAACACTGCCTCCTATGAAGGAGCGACGACGTTCACCATCTGCTGTCAGTAGTGGGTCTGCACTAGTTGTGGCTGGAGGGTGGACTACTTCAGGAGGTCTCTCCTCTGTGGAAGTGTTCAAAGATGGCCAGTGGACGACTGCTCCCTCCCTGCCAAGTGCAAAGTATAACATGCAGTCTGCTCTCCATGGTGACCAGTGGTACCTGATCACGTTTCAGGGGAAAGTATTCTGTGCATCACTACAATCACTCATATCTGGAGCTGACAAGTCGCCATGGGAGACGCTACCTGATGCTCCTAATCTCTCTTCAGCTGTTGCCTTCTTTGGTGGCCATCTCTTGTCTATAGGGAGTTTCCCTAACCTCACAACAACCATCCATGCCTTCTCCACATTCACCCAGTCCTGGGAACGTGCTGCTGACCTGCCTCTATCACTGGATAGGTGGCCAACGGCTGTTGTCCTGTCGAGCAAACAACTAATTGTGAGCAGTGGTGCTAGAGTACTTCACGGAAAACTTAAGGGTGAGTTAGTTTTATGGCACAAATACTGTGCAATACAAATGCACAACCGTCATACAATCCTAGCTTTTCGCTTCACTTGAAATACACAAGCTTTTATTAAAATAGAAAACATAAGTTGACCACTTAAGTGTGTACAGTGGGACCACATTATACCTGTGTACACAGACTACAGTCACTGTTCTACTAAAGTAGCGTACATGCACATTTATTTTTGCTTCTAATTCCAAGTTCTAACATGCTTAACAGAACATAATCTTTATTCACTGACACACACACTTCACAGTGACTCCATTTGATGCTGACAGTCACTTCACTATGAGAGCTATTGATTACCTCAAAGTCTCAGCAGGAATCTCTGTGAAAGAGGAGCTTGTACAACACACCTCACGCACTGCCTTCCTAGCTGTTGCTGGTGTGGATGTTTGGGCAATGTATAACTACTTGGGAGAGTGGGCGTCAGGACGTGGATCACACCCACCCACATGGGCAGAGCTGTTCAGAGCTCTCAAGGAGATTGGCTTGAGTGAGCTGGCAGATCGGATGGAGAAGTACTGGAGAGGGTCAGTTTCTGAGGACTCACCACGACCACCCCCTGATGAGGAAGGTGACTCAGAGGAGGAGAAAGATGGTGAGATAATCAGTGATTATCAGTTTTTAACGTTTAAAATTCCACAGATGAAACACCTGAGCAAGAAATTCTCAGGCTAAACAATGTGCTGGCTGAGTGCATTAGTGCTAATACTCTACTGAAGAAGGAGATTATTCAATTGAAGAAGGCAAACAACGACCTTGAGCAAGAGAATACTCATTTGAAATCTGAGAAGGCGAAAGAAGAACAAATGGACCCAGCCTCTATCAAAGAGGAACCAACATCCGTCCAAGGTTTGAAACAACTGTGCATGTACATGCGATAAACTAGCCTCCTTCACCGGCCTTCATAGAAAAGAAGGCCTGCTATCGACTGCTTGCGCATGCGCAAAATTATTGAATATTTTTCCCGTAAAATTTCCTATAATACTGAATCCACCGGAGAAAATATCCTAAAAGTCATACACAGAGCTACCGTATATGCTTGATCAGGAGCCGCGGCTACTAAATGTTTCATTTTGCTGGAAGAGGAGGCTACAATTCAAGAGAGGCCACTGTTCAAGAGCGGCGTTTATTAGCTCCAGTTTGTCATCAAAAGTTGTTTTCACTTGAACCGCTCTGCCATGAGAAAGTCTTTGTGAAGCACTAACAAGCTGCTACTTGTAGCGTACATGTAGCTAGCTGCTAGTAATAATTTTTTTGGCTGCCACGTGTAGAAATGCTAGAGGCTACTATTTGAGTGCGGCCTCTGATCGAGCATATACGGTATAATATAGCTAGCTAGCTAGAGACAGAGCTGTGTAGGTTTGTTGTACAGCTATTTTCTTCTGATAGAATCAGTAGCAGTAGTATAGTAGACTTTCACCAAAGTTAGTGTTAAATGAGCGTGGCCTGTCCATATAGGCTCTTGTCAGCTTTCACTCCGTTCAGACGATCGTCATCCACACTGTTGCAGGCTGAGTCTTTTGTTAACATAGCAGGCTAAGGGTAGCTATCAGAGAATGCTATCCGATGGGCTAGAAACCTTCAATCGAAGTTTGTATCTACTTCCTTCAATCCACTTCCGTTCGTTGTGATGTCATTATTTTACTGAGCATATACGATGTTATCCAAAGCCCCCCGGATACCGGAGGGATATTAGCGCATGCGCAAGCAGTCGATACCAGGCCTACTTCCCTGAGTGAAGTGCGGCCTGGGATCGAGGCTAGCGATTAAACATAAACTTATTGTTTGTAGATTATCAGTCGCCCTCATCTCCCCTGAAGGAAACCAATGCTGAGCCACAGACCACTGATGGTGAGTGATGGCATCACAATTTGACAATAGAATCCAACTAGCTACCTTATAGCGAGTAATTTTCGTTAGTGCAAATTTTCGTGTGGGCTACGAAGTTAATATAACAAAATATTCGTATAACTCAGAATGGTGATACATGGTACATAGAACATTAGAAGACTTTTCTGGATAATGCTGTACAATACAATATTTTCACCATACGAAAATAAACTGCTATAGGTTGAATGACAGAAATGTACTAATAAATAATCCTCAATCCACACATTTGCCTCCATAATCATAATGCAGGTTTTAGTGTTTATTTATTATACGATAGACAGGTGTGTTTGTGTTTGTGTGTGTGCTTGTGTGTGTGTGTGTGTAGACTGCTACAGCTGCTCTAGAAGTGCAAAAACTCGATTTAAAGCGACACTTTTAAATAATTACGTTTTTGCAAATTTAATGTACAGGGAAAAAAAGAATTTACATGTATATGGGCAAAATGCCAAGTGTCGCTTTAAATAGAGGGTCGCCTTAAATCGATGTGTTACAGTAAGAGTTTTTATAGGCTTCTAGTCATATTTTAATTCGTGGATTTGCAAAATTGCTTCATTCTCGAGTTACATGTATACCTAGTTCAGTACTTGGAATGCCATTGCAGCCTTTTCAGAAGAGCACGTAGCAAAACTTGGTCACCGAGTGTTGCTACTGTACTTAGTAGTTAGCTCTGCTCTCTATTGGTAGCTGCAAGAGTGAGAAGAGAGCTGCAAGGCTCTGCTGACTTGCATTTAGACTTGAGTGTTTGGCATCGATCGTTTTTAACAACAATCATCGTCGATCATTACCCACTCTTTGTATTCAGCAAAATTAAAAATATTATAGTGCTTACCTTAATTTATGTTATGTAGCTTTGGCACCTCCACCGAGGCATCAGCACTTGCGGTGATTTCAAGTTGTTCATATAATTATATCAACCACCCCGACTAGTGTGGGCACATGTACAAAACTACGTATCTCTAGACCCAATCGTATATTCATTATTAATATCTATATCTGCAGTGAAAAGTGAAGAAGCAGTCTCACAGCTACTACCTTTGGAACTGTCCACTGTACAACATCATGCAATACCATTCAGTGAGTTAGGTGCCTCATTTGCATTGTTCTATACTGTTACCTCCACTCAGACCTCCCTGGTGTTGAAGTTGTGGCCAGCACTTCTGTGATCGTCACCAACTCACCCAAAGCCTTCCACTGGGTTGGCTATGGGTTCAAGCTCACCATACCCCAGGGCTCCCTGCCAGCTGGTGTTGAATGTCGACTAGACATCAAGGCCAGTGTAGCTGGACAGTACCAGTTTCCTGACAATCTCCAGTTGGTCAGCGGTGTTATCTGGATACGTCCTTATCCCTCGGGTCAATTCCAACAGCAGCTAACAGTCGAGATACAGCACTGTGCCAAGATGACCAGCTCCACCAAGCTCTCATTTGTGAGAGCACATTGCTCCCAGAAGAGTCTTCCCTACACATTCAAGCAACTTGAAGGGCGTGGCTCGTTCACTGAGCACAGCTCGTACGGTTGTTTGAGTGTGAATCATTTCAGTTCATTTGCAATAGCTGCGGAGGGTGATGTTGATCTACTTTATGTCGCTAGTCTATACTATCTGAAGGCCAACCCTCGGACCGTTGAGATTCATTTCACAATCATCCCCAATGATGAAGTACATAATGCTGTGAGTGACAGGTTTTTTATGGTTTTTTGTGGGCCTAATATATTCTTAGGAAAAACAGAAGTATTGAGCTTTCGTAGGTACACGCAAGAGTACTTATTGCGCAGTTCCTGATACAGGCGCACATACATGTACCACAGTTTACTCAACAGGCCTCGTTAATTGAATAGTGACGACAGTGATATGACGCAAGGCAAATGCGGTTTCACGTTTACTACAGGATATCTTATCTACTCTTGGTACACAGTATACTTAAATGTTACTTTTATGTTGTTGTTTTTATTCCTTTAGGCAACACAACATTATTTCCAAAAGTTGGGGGCAGAAGAGAAACTGAATTTGGAAGTGGAGTTTGAAGGCTCAAATATTTCACTTGATATTCCAATATCCAGCGGTGTTGATGTCAATGAATGGAGACTAAAAACCACTTGTTAAACCAAAAGTAATGTTTTGCAAATTCTTATACTACATCATAATTACAGTTTTGCGTGTATTGTATGCAGATATCAAAGAAAAGGGTTGATTCATTCAAGCCGGGGAGAGCTGTTCCATCCACAAAGCTGGTAGCGACACTCTCTGAAAGTAGCTGGGACTGCAAGGTACCAAGCCGCTCATACCTAACAACTTTGAAAGGAACTAAGGAGCCTGATAACCAAATATGGATTGTTTTGGACCCAGTGGATCCAAAAGAAGGTATTGTGTCGATGGTATTTGTGTGAGTGAGTCCCTATACCTACAATGTATAGTGCTCAACATTCAAAATTTTGTCTGTCTGTGTGTCATGGACCGGCACGATATTTGTTTTTTGTACTCATGACCCTTTATCAACTTTTACGTGAATTGCTGTGCATGAACACAAATATAGCTAGCTACACTCGACTCGGCACATG
Organism: Halichondria panicea; assembly: GCF_963675165.1. Classification (NCBI taxonomy): domain Eukaryota; kingdom Metazoa; phylum Porifera; class Demospongiae; order Suberitida; family Halichondriidae; genus Halichondria; species Halichondria panicea. The sequence continues at coordinate 4,954,869 of NC_087390.1, forward strand.
CAGATACTCTGAGGCCATTATTGTAGGCACGCCTGCAGCAGGTCAGAGTTTACATCAGTTACAATAATTTTAGTGGAGTCACTAATACGAAAGACTGACATTAGTTGTCACCAGTGTATAGAACAAGCAACATGAATCATCATGGTGCTATTATTAAACTCAACACAACATATTTTAATCCATTATGAACTCAAACGCTGACGCTATTATGCTTAGTAGTTAGCTCTGTACTAGAACGCTAGCTGCAAAGAAAGCTGCACTACTTCATGGTACCTTAGTTATAATTATTGTATCACGTTCAGGCCTTCATACAGAAAACATTTACAGGGGGGGGGGGGGGGGCAAAATCAACATTTCAGAAAAATGGGGGGCGAAGCCATTATCTGTATGCTAACGCACACGGCCATCTAGGGGGGTCTCCCTCAGGAAATGTTTGTTTTTAGAGACTGTCGTACATCGCATCTGTGCATTCTTAGGAACTGTGGTGTCAGTTTTAGTTTTAGGGGTATTGTCATTAAGTACTAATAGTAGTGTGGAATGTAATAAAAAATGCAGAAATCAATTGCCTAGGCTGAATGGTACTAGATAAAAGCAGGTAAAAGCCATAGCCTGAGCGACACAAGCCTTTCTCACTTAATGAAAGTTGCTCTTGAATCGCCCTCTGTACTTACAGATAGTAACTTAGAAGAAGAAATTGTGGACCTATGGAACAGAAATAGTAGAAGAATAGCAGTTTAATTAATCGAAAGAACTCATTATTGTTGTTATGAATATTAAGGCAGCGCTTTTTGTTTGGTTGGTTGGTGTGTTATTTTCAATACAATTGCCTCTATGGAGCCCTGACGTTGTCAAGGTAACAAGGGTGTAATAAAAGTCATACAGTCCCTTCCGTGTTATATTATTTTTATTACACTAGCCTCGAGGCATGATTTGGTAGGGGTTATCGTGATATAAAATTAAACACATAATTGTATGCATATAATTATAGCACGAGAATCCTTCTGCTTTTGTCATAAAACAGTTTTATATGCTATATCTAGTATTTACATACAATGCCTTCTGTTTCTGTACAGAGACTAGGGAATTGCTGATGCAACCTCAGTCACATGCGACTCATTACCCACCCTTCCTTGGACCACCTCACTATCCTGTGGCTTCACACTCTCGGAACATGTCAGGTGAGCAAGTCGTACGTGGCTATTTAGAATTGCTCTAATAACTACCGCTGTGTCACCTGCCTATATGAATTGAAGGCCAAACGGATACAGTATCCAAGGCCGTAGCAAGCAGTCAGGCTGGTGCTGACCATTTCTTTTAGCTAGTTAGGTAATGGTCGTCATTTGAAATTGCATGATGATTTCTTGGTAATGGTCATGCATTATGACCTTTTTTTAGCAAAATTTGCCTAGCCATTAGTTTGCCTGACCACTCAAAACTTGCTTGCTACGCCCCTGGTATCTGTATGTAATTGGCTGATTAGACTATCGTTAAGCGGGTAATTTTCGAGGGCCAATACTTTTGCGTATTTTGTGGATTCATGAAAAATTTAACTGCGATTTGCTTGTTCAATATAATTATAATTATAAGTCCTATCCTCATTACGCGAAATTCACAAAAATGGCCATGCAATTAGCGAACATTTAGACCCTTGAAATAATACGGTTAGTTGGGCGGAGTCCAATCAACGCTGCGCTCTGGGTTGGGTATCAGTACATGTAGCAGTTTTGTTCTACTGGTACTTGAGACAGAGTATGAAATTGTTTAATCTCAAGTGGCTGACAACCGCATGGCTCAGGGGTCAATATAAACAAATCAATTAACTATGCTATTGTCTAGCTGACTGGATAATTATGCCTCGAGGCGTAGCCGCACGAGGGATACGGTAAAGCTGACTGTGTGTGTGTGTGTCTGTGTGTCTGTGTATCTGTGTGTCTGTGTGTCTGTTCCAGCTGTAACTGCTCAACGGTTGCAATGCGACGAAAACTAACAGCTTCTATAGGCTTCTAGCCACGTTCTCTTGGATTTTGATTCGTGGATTAGCAAACTAAAGCTTCTTTCTCGAGTTATGGCTAGTTTGACTCACATTGAAGGCTGTTGCAGTCTCTTCAGAATCTTTCATAGCATCATCTGTCCGCACAAACTTTCTATTCAACATATGAGTTAGCCTTGCACTAAAGCGCTAGCTTTTTGTTAGCTACAAGACTCAGAAAATACCTGTTAAAACAGCTAGCTAGCAGTAGCCATTTGTGAAATTGATCTCTTTGGACACACCCTTTAATTATTCCTATGGATGTAATGCGCATGCGCGCTCATTCCCCAGATCCAGATCCTCCTGGCAGAATCATATTTTTCTTGAGGGCCTGGTAAGCCACAAAACACTACTATAGATAACAATATGTATGTACACAAGTCTTGTCTTCTTAAATATTATAATTATACACTGCATGAACTACAGATCCAATTTTCTTCTTTCTTGAGGTCCTGGTATTAAAGCCACATAATACAACAATAGATGCATGTAATAAGTCTTTTCTTCTCAGTGACTTTATATAGATAAGCTAACTTTATGAAATAATTATGCACTTCCGCTTATAATTAATTGAAAACAAAATCTTCTTCTTTGTTGCTTCCTAGATCCTTGAGGTCCTGGTATAAGCAGCCACAAAACACAACAATGATACCATAATTATACAATTGCAAGTCAGTTTTAGACAGATTATTTTATACACTTTTTCCTCTTCTATACTTTCTCTTCTATACTTTTAAGCGAAAGCAAATCATGGCGAGAGGCATTAGCACAGCGCCAGCTTGAACACTAGTTATAGCTATAGTTGTTTTGGAATTCAAGAAAGACTTTAGAACTCTTAGAGAAAGTAGAAGAATACTGTAGCCTGTAATACAAGATTTAGTACAGGCAGAAATATATATACATCTAGCACAAGGGGAGAGGTACCGTAATACCTCGATTTAAGGTGACCCTCAAAATATGCGACACCCTGGAGCTTCAGCAATTTGCTGACCTCTAAAAATAGCGACAGCTGCATTGACAATTACTGTTTAATGTCTCGTTCTAAATTGTATTAAGCGTGTACGTGTCTAGGTGCACAGGATCAGTAGCCACTCCCTAGCCTAGATTGTAACCCACTGGAAAATCAGTGTTTTTAAGTGGCCTGAAATCGAGGCAAGTAGACTCTGTAGAGTTACCTTTAATTAGATGCGACCCTCTAAATATGGACCAGGACTTCAATATAATTTTTCAATCCAAAAGAAGCGACCTCTGGTTTCGTAATTATTAAAAAGTGTCGCTTTAAATCGAGGTCTTACGGTACTCCAAGGCTTCTGGAGAAGTGCTTTTCGAAGACCAAAAAAGGCACACACAACAGAGGTTTTGTCTAATCTTATTGGTAGCTATTAATACAAAGATCTACGGTAGCTATTAGAATGCTATCAGACAGGCTAGAAACCTTCAATCAAACTTTCTATCTACTTTCTTCAATCCACTTCCGTTTGATGTGACATTGTTGTTTTACTGAGCATATACGGTGTTATATCCCGTTGCTACGTTGTTGCCAAGTGCAATATGAAGCATATTGCACTGCTGAAAGTCATATTGCACTGACCGCAAAACGCCCCTCTGGCATTTAGACAGACAATTAAATTAAAATTAAATTAATACGCATGAGAAATAACAAGTATCAAAGTATGTCCAGCCATGCAGGAATGAATGTTCAGCACTGCTGGAGTTTCTTCTTGCAACCGTGTAGGTTTTAAAATTGTCCAAGATTTATTTTGTGGAAGATTCTGTGTTCCTAGATCGACCTAGTCCTCGACATCGTGATGCATGTCAATTCTGCTTCACCGTAGCACTAGAAGTGGCTCTTTTTGCTGGGGGCATGAGCTGTTTTGCAGCAGTGTAGAAGCGAGCTTTCTTGGCTTGGTTATGAGGCCGAGCGTAGACCAGCAGCTAATACCATGTATTCACTGAGTAGTGGGGTGGGGCTGTTTCTTTGCAGCAGTAAGTGGGGCGGGGCTGTTTTGCAGCACCAGAAGTGGGGTGGGGCTGTTTTGCAGATTTCAGTTGAAACTCCAACAATTTTGTGTCAAGCCATTCGTCGGTCATGCCAATCTTATACGCTGCAGATACTGGCGTCTAGAAGAGAGAAGAGATGGAGCTGTGTCTAGAGTTGTCTCTGTCTTTTTTTGTGCTGTTTATATTGTGTTACTAGGACAGTGTTATGTTGCTATGCCCTCGGGATATAAACTAGTTATAACACGTGCACTCGGGCTGCATGGCATATATTGCACTCAGCCCTCGGGGCTGGCGCCCTCGTGCTTCAGTGCAATATATTCCATACATCCCTCGTGCCCGTGTTATAACTATAACTTATCCTGCGTTAGCCGGTATCTGGCTAATGGTTAGTGCATGCGCAAGCAGTCGATATCAGGCTACCATATAATTACTTGCGAGCATCACTTTGCAAAAATTAAATCGCAAAACCTAAACTGCATGGTATTGGTAATTACACACGATCCTTTCCAGAACGCAATAGTTTACAATCAAAAGGCCAATTTTCTGCTGATTTCAATAGTAGTAATACGGTAGTGTCTAATATTTGAGCCAGGGAAATAATTAATGCTATACTAGTATACACTGCGTTCTATTTCTGCACGTACAGAGGCCAGGGAATTGCTGATGCCACCTCAGTCACATGTGATTCATTACCCTCCCTCCCTTGGACCACCTCACTATCCTGTGGCCTCATACTCTCGGAACGTGTCAGGTGAGCCAGTCGTAAATGGTTATTTATAGCTCAAAATAATTTTGTTTGTTACCTGGTTTCGATTTTTTATATAGCACACATAGAATGAAAACCGGGTCATCAGCATTTAGAATGTACCGTATATCTTCTAAATAAATTTATCGAACACTTTTAATTACCCCGGACACTCTTTTGGGCAATTTTCGTTGTTCTAATACAACGGACACTCCAGTGCTTTAAATACCCGGACAATACCTTGCATAAAAAGTTAAGTTACATTCATAGACAGCAAGTAGACTTAGAGTGCTGCAGTTAGATAGCTTTGAGTACCTAGTTTTAGATAGCTAGTGCAACTATTCGGTCGCACACTGTTCTAACTTAGCTAGCTCGCATGCAGCTGCTTGCTTGTTCTAATTATTCCGGACACTTCGCATGCTCTACTGTTCCAATTATACCCGGACAATTTCTAAAATGTTTGCTGTCCGATACAGGGCTGCATCCAAGATTTTGGATCGGGGGGGGGGGGGGGGGAGAATTGGGCTAATTAAAAATATAGGAGGGGTGAAGTCATCAGAATTATAGCAGTACAAATGAATCTGCCATATCCTAGGGGGGGCGAAACTGTGCCCAGGGGGGGGGGCAAATTACCCCTCTCGCCCCCCCCTCAATGCAGCCCTGCGATAAATTAGAAGATATACGGTACATTATGTACAGTAGAACCTCGATTATCCAGACACCTTGGTTCCAGAAGCAGGCCGGATAAGTGAATATGCCGGATAATCGAATAGATAAACCACGCCTTAATCCACCCACTTTATTGATAAACAGCAGTGCCACATGGTTGTCTGCGCATGCGCAGAAGATAAGCAGGCATGTCTCCATGGTAAGCTGTAATGCGCATGCGCATTTGAGGGACACGCCCATTTTCTGATAAAAAGAAAACTGCCGGATAATCGAGGTTCCGGATAGTCGAGGTTCTACTGTACTATGATTGCACTATTCATACTTATATGTTCCTATTTACAGAGTTTCCCCCGTCCCTCCTGTCAGTGGAGCAGTCCCACAATTCTCTCACTCTCTCCTCTGCCACACCCCCTCCACCCCCTCACTGGAACACTCGGCTACCACAATGGAGTCACACAGGTGCGTAAGTGTATTATCATGTTACAGTATTGATATTACATTGTGGCTAAAAAATGACCCCACCTCAAACCTAATGACTAATTTTACGGTTCTGTCTCGAGGACAATGAATCTGATTATCCTCTCTATTTAAGTGTTGATCTGCCAAAACGTGATCGTATAAAATTACATTGAAAACCTAGTTTGGGGAGTACCGTATAGCGCGAAATTTTCAAGGCACTTATATTTCGTAAAATGGCCTCTAAAAGCTCGTTGTACAATGTTCGTGGAATACCTGCGCACTGGAAGCCACGCCTTTAATCTTTGCAACGTTATTAATAATAACAAATAATTCAATTTTTGTGGACTTAATTTTCGTGTAGGATTGCTAACCCGTGAAATCAGCGAAAATTAACCCCCTTGAAAATTTCGCGCTATATGGTATACGCAAGAGTGAGAAGAGTGTCCAACTACCTTTGTGCACAGTTTTTGTGTAGAGGTATCACACACACACACACACACAGGTCCTTTTCAACCTGCTATTACTCTTCAACCAACTGCTACCATTGACGAGCTAGTGACTCACGTGGGTATCGATAAAGGCCTCCTCAACCAACCTTGCTCTACCGAACATCTGGTAAAAATTGCTCCTTTAGTTTCAAACTGGCAGAAATACGCAATTATTTTGGGAATAAACCAGCCACAAATTGTCAGTATCAAATCAGACAATCTTCTTGATCCAGAGATGAAAGCTCAGCAAATCTTGAGCTTATGGAAGCAAACGAATGGCTTCAAAGCTACTTACTCGGTCCTAGTTGATGTGTGTCTGCAGAAGAAAGATGTGCAGCTAGCAGAATGCATCTGCAATATCGTTAAAGGTTAGCGGATGACTAGACGATAATTTGGAAATTAATTTTATTGTCTTTCCCCATGCAGAGGACTCGTCCCAACCACGCCCCATCACTGGTGAGAAGAGAGAGGCCACTGAACACACTGAGCAAGGTGAGATTTTCGTCTGTATGTTTGCGCTATACATCCAGTAGACTCTCGTTAATCCGATCAGTTGTGCCGCAATAGCTGCATTTCAGAAAATAGCTGCGGTATAAAAAAAAAGCAGTCCTGCCAAGAATATACTGTTCTGTCTTGAAACACTCAATTTAAGTGTAATCCAATTTTATCTCCTAACCACATCCAAAACATCATATCCGGTCGTATATGATACATCTAGACGTATAAAATTACATTAAAAACCTAGTTTGGGGCAGCCAAAACTGACCAGTATACCGTATAGCGAGTGGCCGCATTTCAGGGCGAGTTTTGTGCAGTAATGATCAAGCTAGCAATTCGTCCCAAACGACAATTGCAACAACCGGTATATCGAGGTGGCCGTACTTCAGAGAGTCTACATTATATTAATTTTGATAATTGATTTAGCATAATTTTTATGCAATGTTACAATAATTACAGTTCATTTAGTCTAGAGAGTAGATTACCACAAATGTGTGAGTAGTTGTACTGAAATGTAAATATCTTTTGATTGGAGCATTTCTAAGAAATAGTGTTGATACCCGTGTGTAGATGAATGACTGAACTACAACATATCCAAAAATATTTCCATGGAAACGTAAGGTGGTGGGTTTGTGGTGATTAATAGAACAACAGCAAATTGTTATAGTGGGTAATCGGTTAGAGTAATAAAACACTAACTTTAAACAGCTAAGGTCTTAGACTTTTATCACACAATAGTTTAATGGTTTAGGTATCCTGACCATCCCTTTATGGGTCTTACATATGCTCACAGTGTCTATAATTCATGATTTACCGGTTTTTAGGTACACTTTTGGTTAGAGTAATAACTTTTGAAAAATTAATAGCTTACCTTTCAAATTTCTGTAGTAAGTTTACAGATAAATGGGCTACATTTTGATACCAAGAACATCCTATATACTTATTCCATTGCTGAGATAACACTGAAAAGCTACATAATTTACTATTTTCTACTGTTTTGATGACATCAGCAGCTGCAAACCACAAACCAATGATGCTTTAATCAACCACAAACGTAATTAAAAGTGGGCGTACAGTTATTGTACGCCCACTTACGTGGTTAATTTGAGTGTCATCGATTTGTGGTTAGCAGCTTGCGATGTCATCAAAACAGTAGAAAATAGTAGAATATGTAGTTTTTCAGTGATATCTCAACAATGGAATAAGCATAGATAATGTTCTTGGTATCAAAATGTAGCCCATTTATTTGTAAACTTACCATAGAACTTTGAAAGCTAAGTTATAAATGTTTCAGAAAATATTACTCTAACCAAATGTGTACCTAAAAACCGGTAAATCATGAATTATAGACACTGTGAGCATATGTAAGACCCATAAAGGGATGGTCAGGATACCTAAACCATTAAACTATTGTGTGATAAAAGTCTAAGACCTTAGCTGTTTAAGGTTAGCGTTTTATTACTCTAACCGATTACCCACTATAACAATTTGCTGTTGTTCTATTAATCACCACAAACCCACCACCTTATGTTTCCATGGAAATATTTTTGGATATGTTGTAGTTCAGTCATTCATCTACACACGAGTATCAACACTATTTCTTAGAAATGCTCCAATCAAAAGATATTTACATTTCAGTACAACTACTCACACATTTGTGGTAATCTACTCTCTAGACTAAATGAACTGTATGCCAGTTGATTCGTGACTGTTTCTATGCGTGTGCCATCATTAATGGGGATTTGGCATTCACATCTCATTTCCTCTACCGCAGGTCCCAGTGACAAAAGATCTCGTTTAAACACAGCTAGTGAGGACACGTTAGAACTGGACTGATTAGCAATGTAATTATACTAGCTGTTGTTCGTTATTTCACTGAAAACAATTCATTGAACACTGAGACAATTGAAAGTAACAGCACATCATATGATCAGCATGTGTGTGCAGCATGAATTATTAACCTTAACCAGTACGTACTAGCTATGTAGTGTTCCAGTGACTATACACGTGGATCCATGGGTTCCAAGAGGATGGGGTCCATTCTGCAGACATTGTCTATGCTAGCAGCTGCCCCGATGAGTGTGGTCACCTTGGACTCCCCACCCTCCAGCTCAGCCACATCTAGAGGGACACAATAATTAAGAGAGGTGTGTAAACTGTAGAAGGTATATATTGTCACAATGGAATGCCTGTGGGTATCTAGCTATTGCCTCGTCGCCTCGTCCCCATTCAGGTCGAGTTGTCTCGCTAGCCTGTATTCTATTGGCCTGGGAACGAGGCTAGTGGGTTTATAGTGCAAGTGTGTGGGCAGGGTGAGGGAGCAATGAATATGAATACAATTTTGTCATCAGAATGCCATCTAGCTCTTCTGTAATTACTAAGACGTACGACTTGGACATTGGTGAGTAAGTACACACGGAGTGACACTAAAATTATGCGGTTCGAAAATTTGGCGCTATACTGTAATAAACAGCCATGCAGTAGACATCTACAGTCATGTTGATCACTGCTTTAATTCACTACTAATGCGTAATCTACACTGACATCGTGTTCCTTCAAAGCTTACCCATGCCCACAGTAGCTACCATATAATGTACTCACCTATAGCCATGTGTGGTGATCTGGCCCTACTCCTGGGGGACTGACAGGACACAAGGAATGGACTATCAAAACTGCAGTGGAGAGAGAAGAGAGAGAGTATAACAATGAGTCAATCGCTGCAAAAATTGGACACACCCACTTGCTAAGGAATGCCACATATTATACTGAGTAATAAAAAAAGTTAAAAGGTCATAAATTAGTGCTTATAAGGTTAATTGTGTCTTCCCTCCTCTGCAATTACTGTACCAAGAAATACAATTAGCCTTCAACTATCAAGTTTCCAACAATCCCTACTGTTCCTACTGTTTTAGGGCCTAAGAATCACCAACCCTCCCGTACCCACCTCTTAAAGAGGTTCGTCCAACAATTATAGTTTTCTTTGATGGAGAGAGTAGTCTCTCCTTTTTTAACTACTTCTGTCTCTTCCTCTCTTCCTCACTTTGGCTTCTTGCCTGTATCATACAGCAAATATAAACAACGATAAACTTATAACACACACAAAAATCCACACAATTTTCCTGCAATACAGTCACCCTCTCTTACTGTAGCTATACCAGTGGTACCATAAAACCTCCAATAAAGCCACCTTGAACAGTCTAGGCTCTAATCGTATGATCTGATGTGCTATTAGTGACTGGAGAGTGTACAGCAATTAATCCCGTATTACATCCGGTCCAGTAATTGCATGCTGTCAATGACAACATATTGTTTTCGAAAAACCGCCGCTGCTGAAAATGTTACTACATGTAACACTACAGAAAACTTTATCATAAATCAATACCGGTAGTACCGTATTCACCCGAATTACCGGGACACAAAAAAATAATTACGGCTTGCAGTGTCCCTTGGAATAGAGCAAGAAAAATTACGTTAAAGTCGAAGTGTCCCTTGTATTAGGGTGTCCCGTAGTAATTAGAACGAATATTTCCCCATTTAAGGTATGTACAAGGCCTCGATTCCAGGCCGAGGCTAGCTCTGCAGCTAAAATGTCTTTCGTGCAGTTTAGAAGCTGTGTACGCGGGTTCCATGTCTACAAAGGTGTCTTCAACCGTCAGTGACATATTACGGTGCCAGAGAGTAGAATCCAGAGAGTTTCTAAGAGTTTTGAGTCTCTATCGAGCTAACATGCTCTTTTTCGTTCTAATTAGATCGGGACGTCTAAAAATATTTACATTTCCCGTTGTTCCTTAATATAGAATGAAAAAAATTACGTAAGTCCGAAGTGTCCCTTAGAATAGAGTGTCCCGGTAATTCGGGTGAATACGGTATAATTATGGTTACTCGTGCAATAAGGGATTAATTAATAACAGCACTGGCAAGGTTAATTAATAGCCTTACCATTGCTTGTTACTCGTGCCCTCTTAATCATACTATTAATTATACAAAATTAATGAATGATTCATCCTGCAACTTCAACGTAGCAGTCACTCTGAGGCGCCAGTTGAGGCTCATGTATTTTCTCTGTTCTATTTGTGTGCCAAAGAAAAATCGAAATTAATAGGATTTTTACGGTAGTCACTCCTTAGCAAACTGCATGTATTAATGTGGTGTCTACCCTTGAAAAGCTTTGCCTCTCTGCACACCCTGATGCCCGGCAGTGGGATATAGCTATAGCCTATATCCCACTGGCACTGGGGTACAATTCCTATATTATAACAAACACCTGAGGGGGGAGGACCCCCCCCCCTCCCCAGAGACTGTTCTATGCTACCCTCCACTGCAGCTCTCACTTCAACTTCTTTTGATGCTTCAATTTCTTCTTCCACTGAGTCTTGCTCATGCCCTCAGGGAGTACATGTGAGAACTGACCACCCACTCAGCACAGCCATCTCTGGACCCTGAACTGCTGTCAACTAGTGGAGGCCGGCTGTCAGCTCAGCTAGTTGTCCTACTTTACTTGTCTCCACTGAGTGCTGCCTCATTGCAAATGCATGCCATGCATGGTAATGATCATTGAGGTAGAAAGCTGAAATGGGGTGATTATTATGCCTCGAGGCGTAGCCGCACGAGGGATACGGTAAAGCTGACTGTGTGTGTGTCTGTCTGTCTGTCTGTCTGTCTGTCTGTCTGTCTGTCTGTGTGTGTGTGTATTCCAGCTATAACTGCTCAACGGTTACAATGCGACGAAAACTAACAGCTTCTATAGGCTTCTAGCCACGTTCTCTTGGATTTTGATTCGTGGATTAGCAAACTAAAGCTTCTTTCTCGAGTTATGGCTAGTTTGACTCACATTGAAGGCTGTTGCAGTCTCTTCAGAATCTTTCATAGCATCATCTGTTCCCACAAACTTTCTATTCAACTTATAAGTTAGCCTTGCACTTAAGCGCTAGCTTTTTGTTGGCTACAAGAGTTAGAAAGAGCTGCTAAAGAAGCTAGCTATTTTAGTAGCCAGAACTGCAGACACACCCCTATTCCTGGATGTAGATCTAATGCGCATGCGCGCTCAATACCACGTGTAAGAGAATCCATTTTGCAGAGAATCAGCTTTGTTGAGGTCCAGGTAAGCCACAAACCAACCTTTTCTGATAATTACTCAATTTATATTATTCGTTACTGTGTTTAATCAATTGCTAACACCTATTCTGTCAATTTGAAATCATAATTATTGCAAATTATTAACCTTTCTAATACTTGTGAGCGAAAGCAAAAACATGGCGAGAGGCATTAGCACAGCGCCAGCTTGAACACTAGTTATTAATAGAATTTCTCTCTAAGCCTACCGGGGGGGGGGGGGAGGGGGGGTAGCCTTGATTGCAAGAAAGCTAGGGGGGAAAACTGTTGGTTGAAGGGGCTGGAGTCGAGGCTATAGCCCGCCATGGCTACTGGTGGACACGATAGTGGGGATGCATCTCCACTAGATGGTGAGTGGAGAATACTTTAATATGCTACAACACTCATTTCTACATTATTACTACTGCTTCTAAATAAAGCCCCCTTCTAATAAGGCACCCCCTGGCCCTAGACATTTCACCTGTTTACACAGCCAAAAATCCACGGGCCGTTTCATGCCTGTTACGGGCCCCTTACAGGTATAAATCCACGTGGTGTATTCAACTGTTTGCATGGTTAGATACTGTTTAGCAGCCTGTGGATTTCAGCATGTAATCAGCTGTGAAACGGGCTGTAAGCAGCCTGAGCACGGCCTGTAAGCAGCCCTATGTTCTCAGTTAGTTCCGGTTTGCTTTTATACAGTTAAAAGCTGAGTTTGGCATGAATAATTCAACAAAGTGTTAACATTTTTAAGAAACAAACATAGCCAGACAACAGTTTACAACACTAATAGGAATGTTTCTTCTAGTGCTTGTGCTGCTCGAGTGTGTCACTGTGTGTATAAAGAATACATGTGAATAATGGTTGCAAAGAAAATAATGTTTCTTACCATTATAAATTGTTTGCTCGACTGTTTGTACTACCAGCCATGTCCTCTGTCACTGTGTATAAAGAAGACATGTGAATATCGTTGCAAAGAACATGTTTCTTACCAATATAATGTGTTGTTCGACTGTTCGTACTGTCCACAGACCAGCCATGTCCTCCGTCACTGTGTATATAGGTTGCAAAGAAAATAATGTTTCTTACCATTATACATTTTTTGTTCGACTGTTTGTACTGTCACAGACCAGCCATGTCCACAGCAGGTAACTTAACTAAAGCAAAACACAAACAAAGTTTTTATAATTATTATGAATGATTGCTTACCTGCCAAATTCTAAAGTATAGGTGTGTCCACGATGCTGTAATTAGACCAACCAATGTAAACGAAAAGACAAAAAGATTATTATTGTAAATACCTTCTGGGTTGAAATCATTGATGGCATGTGAGCATTCCAATATAATTATATGTACATCTGTATGTGTGCATCAGTACACGAGTTGAAAGTGAGTTAAATTGGCTCACATTCTCAAGTAGTGTGACAAGGAACCTCAATCTCTCGAGCTCAATCAGTACAGTAATGATGACATAGACACAGGTACATCTGTGTGTGCATACGTAAACGAGTTCGAGTAAGTGAGTCAATAATAGAACCTGAATCTCGAGCATGTAAAGTAATGATGACACAGACAACTGTAGATAATATCATAGGTATACATTTACATGATACCTCGTACTCACCTATTTAGTAGTCGTTGTAGAGGTGCATATCCTCCTTTTTAGATGTGTATTCCTATACATAAGTAGCATATGGATCAACATTTTAAAAACCAGCTGAGCACTCACTTATAACATTGTAGAAGAAGTCAACAACCTGCATAAGAGGCAACCAGATCTGCAATACGAAATAACTCCGTCAACATAATTATTTATACATGACCACATAAGCACACCTTGTAGCCTATAGAGCTAGACTCCTAGAGACAGTGAGAGAAGAATTGCAGAGACATCTAGCAGCTGATAAATGGACAGAAGTGAGTATTAATTAGACCTACTATACTAGCTCCTTATTTAAACTCTACTTACTTCCTCTCTCTCTCTCTTTTTCTTGCTAGCTGGCCTTGGCAGTCAGCTCCATAAATAATATAATTACTCCATCCATCCTTTAAAGCTGCAACTGAACGAGAACATCAAACTGAAAGCACCTTTTCAGTCTTTGGTGGATTTCGTAGCTAAGCAACTTTCTCTCTGCGCATGCGCATACACTGGCTGCACAGGCTGTAAGCAGGACGTGGATGGTACAGGCTGAAACAGGCCCGTTATTTACGGGCTGTATTCAGGACAAGATGTACGTGCTGTAACGGGCCTGTGGTTCCAGGATGTATAAGCAGGCCGTGGGCGATTACATCCGCATACAGGCCCGTATTCCGGCCTGTATTCAACTGATTTTCCCCACGGGCCTGAAACAGGCCCGTGGATTATTGGCTGTGTACACTAGTAGTCTCGAGTCTCGAAAACATAATGTTTTTAAAAGCGGCACCTTAGTATTTCGAAGCTATTATAAACACTCTCAAAAACTATTGAAAACTCGAACAAAAAGCTTGTGCGTATAGTTTGTAGCCAGTGCTAAGCTTCTAGCTGTTAGACAGTTAAAGTTTGTAGCTCCTACACTGTGAGAATATATACTTCAGTGACACTCCCTTTGTAGAGTTAATATTAGGAGGTCCTTTTATTAGAGGCTCGAGTATAATTATTACAAAGTTGTTTAATTTATCATGTGCGGTGTATACACGTCACAAAAAGCTTTACGGTCATGAATTGTAATAACTCTTTGGCTACTATAACATAAAAAATACTAAGCATCAATCATCACCACGAAATGATTTGTTTTCGGCGGATTAGTTTAACACATTGATCCTCTCCGTTAATCTCCAGCAAGGAGAGGTTAGCCCCACTAGACAGTTTGAGTCCATATTTTTATATCCAAGAAATCGGTACTGATTGTTTATTGAGGGCATAAACATTATTATAGGGAAAACATGAGGTGTTACAACACACACACACACACACACACACGCAGAGAAGTGTAATAAATTGGGCAAATTAAAAATGTAGGAGGGGCGAAGTCATCAGAATTATAGCAGTACAAATGAATCTGCCAGATTCTAAAAACTGTGCCCAGGGGGGGGCGAATCCCCCCCCCTCAATGCAGCCCTGTTGAACCAAAACATGATTATTATTATTACTAAAACGTGTCTCTGCAAAATACCAGTAGTATCATTACACACACACACACACACACAAATGTGCACACAGAGATGTGTGATGACCTGTCTACTCTGTATGAAAGACTCTTTCCTGCTTGCACTAAGTGGCACAACATTGGATTGAAACTAAAAGTGGAATCTGATACATTAGAAGCTATCGCATCAAAGCACAACAACCCTGATGATTGTCTTCGTGAAATGCTGACTAAACGACTGCAGGCAGTTGGTTCCCTCTCATGGAGAGAGGTATGTAACTGTCTCCGATCTCGAATCGTGGATCGTAAGGATGTAGCAGAGAAGATTGAAGAGTGGAGAAAAGGTATACCAAGTGCATCTATCATACTGCATACTCTTTTTATATTCTACATGCACATGATGGCCCAACAGACATTGTGAATACTACCTCAAAAATTCAAGTTCCTCCTCTACTGTCACTACCAGTAACTGGTTTGTTGTCAATAATTTGGTCTAGTTTCAAGTACCCATGCACATAACCCACTCCAGGTGGATTAAATGATTGCTTGGTGAAGCAGACCAATCAAGTGACATCTGCCATGACCACTGTTGGAGAGATATCACTGACAGAAGGTTAGATACATGTACCTACTACAGTTCTAAGTTAAAGCTTAGCCTCGTCCTCGGGCTGAGTTGTCTCTAAAATAACGCTAGGTCGACAATTAAGGCCTGGTATCTGGGTGTGGTTGGAGTTCGCTCTTTTTCCAATAACCAGTAAAACTGAACGTACTGTATACATATGGATATTTTTCGTAAAATCTTCCATAATCACAAAAATATAGCCGCGTGTTACAAATTATATCTTGAAGAAAGCTAAGCTAGCTAGGTACTAAATCTAGGTGGTAACTATCAAGTTGTGTCAAATAAAAAGGCCTCCCTCAATGAGCATCTGGTCTAAGTTGTCCACTCCAGTTTGAAGGAATTTACCTGGACATACATGTAGATAGCATTTTTTCTTGTAATTTCCTAGCTGTGAAAGTATTAAATAGATATTTACGCCATGTTTTACTACACAGTTTACTATTGCTATAGACACGCCCAGATACAATGTATAGTTTTGCCATGTACAAGCGAAAACTCCTGGGAACGAGTATTATCCTTTTCCTGATCTCAGATTCAGAACAGAAAATAATTATAGGAGACTATAACAGCATATTAATTATTTACAACTCGACCTCAAAAGTAATAAATTGACGTGAGTGAACATATA
Organism: Halichondria panicea; assembly: GCF_963675165.1. NCBI lineage: Eukaryota > Metazoa > Porifera > Demospongiae > Suberitida > Halichondriidae > Halichondria > Halichondria panicea. Next base: position 4,971,224 of record NC_087390.1, read on the forward strand.
CAGTGGACCCTCACATAACCGACCCTCCCATTAGAGGACAACCTCTCTATGAAGGACATACGCTATGGCACGGATTGAAATCACTATAATTATATGCATACAAAAGAACCTCCCACAAGCAGACTTTCTTGATTCGGGACAGCGAGTCATGTTACTTTGTGCTTGACACTTTTATACATGTATATTTGCTATTTGGCTCGAGAGCCCTCAAAATAAATCTTTTGGGTTCTAATATTTGCGTTTCAATGCCAGGAAATTAAACCACACTCACCAAGAGTTTTGCATGTGAAATACCGATGAGTGGGAGTTTATCCCATTTCTCGAAAAACGCAAAATTTTGCTTCTCACGAAAATTTCCCGCTATACTGTACTTGACTAGCTATACTGCATGTATTAGCAAGAGTAGATAAGAGTAAGTATATAACTCTTATCTACTCTTGGTATTAGCTATACCCTCTTGGCTATACAGGGTTTTGCAGAATTCTTGCAACAGGGCTAAACAGACACAGCAATGACTTCCATATATGGAAGTCAAGTCAACTGCTGACTTAAAATATTGTGTGTACTATGCAGGGTGTCATACTGCTCATACAGAGGAGGGATATGATTATATCCCTCCTCTGGCTCCAATCCCCCCCCCCCCCCCCTAAAATGTGCATTTAGGTACTCAGTTGTATTTGAGTATCCATAGCGGTAGGGTATCGAAATAACTGTTGACCTTTTTTTTTATGTTCTGGTGATGTTTCAAATGGTAATGTTTGAAAGTCCCCTCTCTAATTGCAATTGTATGACACTCTGGTATGTGTATAATTATTTGAATGGCTTGAATTGAAAGTTGTCCTGTGAGCCTAAAAGAGAGCATCACAAGATCAGGAGGACATCCTGACAAGATTTAAGGTGGTGCATGGACGGTGTACCAGGTGGAAATGTCGTAAAGTTGGTGACAAGACAATTTGCTTCAACTGTGTGCAGAACTGTTGCTCTTTTCAATGACACCCTGATAAGCATTTCCATGGTGCACCACCCACCACCTTAATTAAATCTTGTGAATAAGCTGATGCTCTCTTAAGGATCCAGGACATCTTTCAATTCAAAATACAGATACCTGCACATGTACAATAATAAAAGTAATAATAAAATTAATAGTAAAAGTCAGCAGTTGACTTCCATATATGGAAGTCATTGCTGTGTCTGCTTAGCCCTGTTACAAGAACTCTGCAAACCCCTGTACCCAAAATATTATAGTCAGCAGTTGACTTCCATATATGGAAGTCTTTGCAGTGTCTGTTTAGCCCTGTTGCAAGGATTTTGCAAAACCCTGTACATGTTACACTGTAGCTGTAGATATGGTCTGTGTATACTATAGCAGCAAACACTACGTACATGTACCTTACAAACTTAACTCTTTTACAGATAATTTAAGGGAAGAAAAATGTTGTGATCTACAGGAAAAAATTGATTGCTTAGAGAGCCAATTTTCATATTTGACCAGAGAAGCTGGCGAGCGTCTAAAGCAAGAACACGTTCCAATTGCAGAATTTTATCGCAAAGTATCGAGTATGAAACTATCCCTTAAAATCGTAGTTGGCAAGTACTTCAAAGAAACCTTTGAGAGTGTTTCATCATTTGATGTTTTTTGGGGTCATTTAAATCAATTTTGGGATTTCTTCAACTGTGAGCTTTTCCAACACGTGGTTCGAGTCATGTTTACTGAAGCAGACGATCCTTTGCTGAGCAAACTAGCCGAATATGAGAGTGAACTGAAAGAATTTCTTTTTAAAACAAAGCTTTGCGATTTTGTTGACCATTGGCCATTTTCAATCACAAAACCCCCCGAAACGGTAATAAGAAAGCTTAAAGGAGTACTCATTACTGTACACAAGAAATGGGAAGATTGCACTCTGTACGATATAAAGAAAACTAGAAAAAAATTTTCAGAAGAATTTATGCTACCTCCAGAATTTATGGTGTTGGTAGGTGCAGGTAACGGCAGTGTGTCGATCCTCTTGTACGTCCCTCCTTCTCTGGCCAGCTCAATAAAGGAACAGGTTAAACAAGGAAAGGAAGACTTCTTAGCAGACAATGGCTTTCTATCCATCACCATCGATGGTGTACAGGTTTACCCCCTCCCTTCAATGGAGCAGGCTTCTCTACACGGTACGTAATAGTTTAAGGAATCTATTCTCCTGCTCCATTGTCACACATACATGTATACCTGAAAAGTATTGTACAAAATAAGCTCACAACTAGGCTCTTTGTCAGTTGTAAGTGAATATCCTTGCATGTTGCATATAATTATACATGAAAGATTTATAATGACTAATACATAAATTATTCTGTGTGTATATAATTATAATGATGTTTGTCGATAAGTACGTACTTCGTGTTTTCTGTCTTCAGGTGAAACACTAAAGAGGGAAATTAAAATCAAAGAGGAACCAACATCTGGCCAAGGTTTGAAACAGATGTGTATACACCTACCATAAACATAAACTTGTTGTTTGTAGATTATCAGGCACCTTTGTCTCCTCTGAAGCATATCAAACAGGAAACCAAAGCTGATCCACAAACAACTGATGGTGAATATATATTGGTATCACATTAAAAAAATAATTCCAGCAATAGCTACGTATGTGTAGAGTCGAATTAGATACAACAGTAAGAAGGATTGGAAACAAACATTTTCGCGTGAAAACACTCCGCGTTATAGGGTGTAGCTAAAACTATGAAGGACTATTATGCAATGATGCGTGGGTTGGCCAAAGGTATAGTAGTCGGTTGGTTGGTTTGTGTGATATGTGAGTCTACTCACTTGGATGCCATAGCACTGCGTTTACAGCAAGGATAGCCTCCATATGCGGCCACACAACAAGTTACCTGTCGCATATTCTGTGTGTATATAAGTATAATGATGTTTGTCGATAAGTACGTACTTCGTGTTTTCTGTTTTCAGGTGAAACACTAAAGAGGGAAATTAAAATCAAAGAGGAACCAACATATGGGCTGGCTGTGACAGGAGAGGATTTGGAGAGAGTGTATACTGCCAGCCTCTACTACCTTGGCTCAGAGCTGCATAGCAGGGAAATACATTTTGTTGTCAACTTGGATACTGAGATTCATAGCATGGTAAGTGATAATTATGATTCATAAAACAGTAAGTGATAATTATGATTCATAAAACAGTAAGTGATAGTTTTATTCTCACAACGTGAATTCATTGTTTTGTTACAGCTTGTGAGGGAGAAGTACTCCTCTAAAAAAGCTGTTCTCGGAGTTAAGCAATTGGTTGAGTTTGAGGAGGACAGTTTAACACTGGATATTCCTATGGCTGGTGCTAAAGTCAAGGGAGGGTGGAAAATAACACCAATGTTTTATCCTACGGTATAGGCACCATAATTATCTCTATATGAATTACACAATTACATCATCTGCATGTATGTACATATAGGTCATCAAGAAGCATGTTGATCAGTTCAAGCCTGGACAGAGAATTCCGTACTGCCACTTGAACGCTGAGATGACAAACAAACGAAAGAAATCTACTCCAAAGCTATTCCACCAAGTCAAGCTAGTGGGTGCAAAAGTTCCTTACAATTTCATAACTATTAATCTGGACCCCCAACGTACGCTTCCAGGTAAGGTTTTTGTCTATTCTAATGTTTTCAGATAAATCTCTGCAGAAACCACATTCGGTGACCTGGTAAAACTCAAACCTACTGTGTCATCTCAAGGTAATAATCATACAGTAACAATTACAAGGGGGTATGAAGAGAAGAGGGCATGCAACCACAATCTATCGTATTAAAAACAGACGGGGGTGTTACTGTATATGTCTGAAATAGAAAAGAATTTATTGCACGTGCACTTTATACTCACATTTTTAATATTCCGTAGTGGACGGTTGGGCTAAATATAGCATATCCTGCTGACTCATCAGTAATATGACGCATACACAGTATATATTGCGAGTTGCATGCCCTCTTCTCTTTATACACCCTTGATAATATATATAGTACTGTCATTACTCTGAAACTTAACCAACTAATTGTACCTTTCGTTTTAGTTTGGCCTTTACAATTTATACTTATAAAATTATACAGTAGACTCTCGTTAATCCGGCCACCCTTGGGACCATGCAGCTTGGCCGAAATAGCGAGGTGGCCGTACTTCAGATAATTAGTTAAAAACGACCTTGCCTCGAATCTAATCACTGATTTGCAGTTCTTGTCTCGAGGATAATGAAAGATAATGAATCATTCTGCTCTCTATTTAAGTGTAATCCAATTTTATTTACTAAACCACACCCAAAACATCATATCCGGCCGTAATACACATATAAAATTACATTGAAAACGTTATTTGGGACAGCCAGCACTGGCCGGTAAACGGAATAGCGAGTGGCCGTACTTCAGGGTGAGTTTTGTGCAGTAAACATAGAGGTAGCGAGAGTCTACTGTACATGCAAAGAGTAATAATTACTATACGCATATATGATGCATGTGACTGTTTTCACACATATAGGCATTGCTGTGAACGAGGATGATAAAGGAGATACAAATCAATTAGGTACTAATGATTTGCAAGATGTGTTTTCTCAGTTGGTGGAGGCCACTAAAGATTGGTTTGACATGGGCCTCGCTTTGGGGATTAAAGTTGACATCCTTGAGGGTATCAAATCTAATGAAAACTACGATAAAGCTCGCTTGCGTGAAATGCTGACCCACTGGCTGCGATCTTCACCTTCTCGTACATGGAGTGACATTTGCAATGGCCTCAGAAGTGACACTGTCCAACAAGGCAATCTGGCAGATAAAATTGAGGAGAAATACAAAGGTACAATCATCCAAACGTGCTTATACAACTTCATTTTTAGTCGACTTAAAACTGAGCATATGTGTATAGATGCCCACATTGTGAGTCAGGAGATATTATGGGTAACTTTGACAAAACGCTTCCAAAAGTACTCTTTACACTACATGAACTGATATGAAACACTTTAATCCCTTTTTAGCGATAGTGCACTTTTTCATTAGATTGTGGCAGTCAGTGCCCGTGTGTTTTATACGCATATTTTGACTGCACAATGATATAATTATGTAATGTACCGTATATGTATGCTTGATAAGGAGCCGCGGCTACTAAATGTTTCATTTTGATGGAAGAGGAGGCTACAATTTGAGAGAGGCCACTGTTCAAAAACGGCGTTTATTAGCTCCAGCTAATTCAACAACCTTTAGTTTGTCATCAAAAGTTCTTAACTCTGCCGTGAGAAAGTCTTTGTGAAGCACTAACAAGCTGCTACCTGTACCTATAGTAGCTACGTACATGTAGCTATAATTATAGCTGCTAGTATTAATTATTTTTTGGCTGCCACGTGCAGAAATGCTAGAGTCAAAGTTCACTGAGGCTACTATTTGAGTGCGGCTACTAAATGTTTCATTTTGTTAGCAAGGGAGACTACTATTTAAGAGTGGCCTCTGATCGAGCATTTACAGTATTCACTTGATTTGGACATTAGGTGTTGAAAATGCATTTAGTGGTCGTGATTAATTAAGGAAGTTTCATGCTTGAGCAGTAGCCTCTACGCTTCTTTGATTTTGAAGAACGGCGTGATCATTTCTCATAATTTGTATTTTGCACATCGCTACAAAGAAAGTACGATTTAAGTTACATACTGTAAATAGTGGGTTATTTTTGTATGGTGGATTTTTCGTACCAGTAGAGCACCTACTAATTAAAAATGTTTGGCATAACAATGTCACTATCCTGAGCTGTAATGAATATTAAAATACGAAATATTTAAATGGGTAGTCAGTCTGTACGAAAAGTTACACCAATGAAAATTACCCAGTATACGGTAAGTACAAAAAAATAACCTGAATCACGTCACCGGACTGTTTTAACTGTACATGTATTAATAGCGTAAATTCCAATTAGGTGACTCATTATAAATACCAACATACTTTTTTGTATACCTTGCATCCATTATAATTATTACATTCCCCATGCAGATACTTAGTTGGTGCTTTTCCCCATTGTGACCAACTGTATGCTCTCCAGTCACAAAGACATGTTGCTAGTAGACACTTGTCCTCATATCAGCACAGTATAATTATACATGCAACAGCTACCAATTAATAATACAAAACATGTTCCCCATGCAGAGGACTCGTCCCGACCACACCCCCTCACTGGTGAGAAGAGAGAGGCCACTGAATATACTGAGCAAGGTGAGACAGTCAGTTGTTGTGATGGTCTATTTTACTGGTGAGTGTCTCCATGCAGTTCCCCCCAAGAGAGCTCGGTCAGAGGAGCAGTGAGGGAGGAGAATGGACTACGTACACTGTCCAGCTCGTCTGTTGATGGTCACCTCCTCAGGAACAGATTGAGGAATAGTACACAAATTTATGCGCTTGACACCCTCCATAATTAATTTTGTTTGCCCAGTATATACGAGTTGAATTTTCTTCCAAAAAATTAATTGTTTATTCATTGCTAAAATAATTACGTTTATTGATTATTTTTTCATTGAGGAAAGTCTCTAATGCCTAAATTGAATGCGTATACAGCATGTAATTGTTGAACCCTAAAATTACAATGTATGTTGTACATGTACATGTACATGTATATATCGTTCATATCAGAACTAGCTATAGTGTTCCGAATTAAGGCCAGTGAGTATTATTAATAACCAAGAGGGGTCCATTCTGTATGCAGACATTGTCCATGCTAGCAGTTGCCCCGATGAGGCAGCTCAGCCACATCTAGAGGGACACAATAATTAATTTAATTAAGAGAGCTAGGTCGTAAATGTGTGGGTGTGTGACATACATGTTTAAACTGCATGTAGAAGGTATAATTATATAATGGAATGCCTGTGCATGGATGTGTATATAGCTATAGCCTTGTCCCCCAAGCAGGTAGAGTAGTCTCTAAAATAACAAAAACTCAAAAATAATGGCAGCCTGTATAAGAAAATCGGCCTGCGAGGGTGAGGGAGCAATGAGTATGAAACAATTATGTCATCAGAGCGTATGCCATCTCTATGTAATTACTAAGACTTACGACATCATTGTTTGGACATCGGTGAGTATATAAGCACACTCACTGATCGAGTGACGCTAAAATTATGTTCAAAAATTTGGCTGTATTATGTAATGAATATGCAGTAGACATCTACAGTCATGTTGATCACTGCTTTAATTCACTACTAATGCATCAAGTGTAATCTACACTGACATTGTGTGTGCCGGTAAAGCTCACCCACCCACAGCAGCTATCATAATGTACCCATGTGGTGGTCTGGTCCTACTCCTGGGGGATTGGACACAAGCTCTCAGGAACTGCAGTGGAGAGAGAAACAGCCAATCACTAGCAGCCCGCTATGTCATGTGGTGGTCTGGCCCTGCTCCTGGGGGATTGGACACAAGCTCTCAGGAACTGCAGTGGAGAGAGAAACAGCCAATCACTAGCAGCCTGCTATGTCATGTGGTGGTCTGGCCCTACTCCTGGGGGACTGGACACAAGCTCTCAGGAACTGCAGTGGAGAGAGAAACAGCCAATCACTAGCAGCCAGCTATACTAATCATACATTTCCCTACATGTGCACACATTAGCCAGTCACTAACAAACAGAGTAACAAATGTGACAGGTAATACTGTTCTGTTCAACTACATACATGTAGTAAGTGTGATTATAATAAAACGTTCAGCTCAACCTTCTACCCCACCCTCCACCCACTGTATCGTACCATAATTAATGGCGAGCACTTTCCTGCCACTCACTAGTATATCGGTAGTCGAGCGTGGGCCAGACTATTCTCCTCAGCCACCTGGTAGCAGTGACCCTGAGGGGGGGGGAAGTACGTGTACACTTAAAATGCAGTGCTTACGACGATTAACTTACATCAAATCTATGTACATATCATGTAGGAGCTAGGAGCAGGCAGAGCACGTTTGGGGCGAGCGTGCGAATTGCATCTGGGTTATATAAATTACGGCAGTAAAGAACTGGGTGCACAAGTCTAACAGGAGGAGCAAGGGTTAGCACAAGAACTAATTGTTGACAACAATTTATCATTGTTGATGAACCTTAACAGGTGTATAGCAAGTCAGCTGCTACAATAATGCCTGTGTAACCTGTGTGAGTCTCTGCGCCCCGTCTAAGCTGATGTATAATAATTGCTAGTTTATTGTGCACACGCGTAATGATCACGTAAAAGTTGATAAGGATAACGAGTCCCAAAAGCAACTATTGTGTGCCGGTCCATGACATACAGACAGATAAACAGACGTTGAAGGGACTCGCTTCGCTTGCCACAATTATGCTTCTATTGGGTTGGGAGACAACTATAGTTGGCAACTATCACACAAAATAAAGACAACAACACGTACTGTGACTAGTATGTGTCCGGTATATATAGTTACGTGTATCATGTAGGTGACTGTGGTCACTCTGTAAGTAAGTCACCCTTTATAATACAGCCAGGTGAAAAGCGTGTGCTTCAACCTGTGTTGTAGCAGGCTACCTCTCTATTACAGCAATTCTTTGACTGACTTACTCCCTCCACCCACTGTATACGTACCATGGTTAATGGTGAGTACTTTCCTGCCACTCATTCGTATATACTCTGATATTGGTAGTCGGGCGTGGGCCAGACCCTTCTCCTCGGCCACCTGGTAACAGTGAACCTGAGAGGGGAGGGGGGGACAAAGTAACATGCAGTGCTTACAATTACATGTAGTATAAAATACTAAATAAGAAGACACTATGCAATTACATGTAAGTAAGAAACTCTGTATAATAATGATTATGGATCGAGGACGTACACGTATGGAAAGTGATCTACCTCTTGAGGTGCACTCTGTGTTAAAATTATGCTTCAATTGAGTTGGGAGTTATAATACATACATGCCCTAATTTCCAGGGTTCAACAGAGGCTTACGTCTTACTCATACGTAGCTTTCAACATAAAAAGTATGTATATCGTATAGCCGCTATATTTTGAAGGTGTAAACTTTCACAGAAAGATCATTAGCTTCGTGATTAATTTTAACTTTTGTGGAATATCAGCCTTTTGGCTTAAGCATGCTTGTGGGTACAGTAGAATAATTTCTCTAATACGGACCAATTTAGTCCGAAACCTTGCAAATCCGGAAATGTTCTCAGTACATCAGCAAAAAATATACTCGCTATAATTATGGTGTTCTCACCTTGTGATGATTGTGGTCGACTAGTCCACCTATTATGTACGCCTTACTGGGGTCCAGCTCTGCATGGAGAGATGTGACAGTGAGCTACAGTGGTTAACAGTCACCACAAGCAGCCAACTTTGATATAATGGCCAGGCATCCAGGTTTCAGTTTATGTACAAAACAACCACTCAATAAAGGCCACCTCTGTATAATTATTGTAATGAGCTAGTTCCCAACCGTTTAAAAAGGTTTTGTTGTACAGCTACGTACGTACGCAATAAGTACTTACCATTCAACACATTGGTAGACTCAGCCAGGAGGTACACAACATTCTCTTTACCAAACACTTCCAGAAAGTCCTCACTTCTGTAGTGGATCTGCAATAGAGTTGAGTACGAAGTCACAGACAGAACTATATAGAACTACACATGTACATGCAGTCCAGGAGTATGTACTACCGCCAAGATGAATTCTTGCTACCGAATATTAACAAATTATTGATCAAAGCAATTAGTTACCTGTCAATACGCTTGGCCCTATCAATACCATGCATGCAGAAGATCAACCCTCACTCACATCCCAGTGTTCATGCTCCTTGTTGATTAGATATCTGCAATCCAGCTCTGACTTCAGTTGACCACCAAAGCTAGTCACATAGTACTGCAGTGGGGGAAAGAGACCGCCTCAGTATAAGAAGTTCATTCACGTATATGTGACAGCTGTCCAATATTCTACTCTCTTACTTGCAAGGGAGCTACTGATCGTCTGTTGGCAGCATAACATCTCTGCAACTGTTTGATTAGCTTCAGCTGATCCTAAAACACAACAACAAAATAGTAGTGCTGTAAAAATTTAATTTCTGTTTAAGTGGCAACTCACCTTCGCACTCGTGAGTTGTTCAAAAGAGCAGTCCACAGCCACCCTCACAGAGCTCGCTCCCTCGTCACTCATCTTCTTGTAGGACCCTCTCTGACTAACTGGAACAAATTGTAAACATAAACATGTCATCAGTGATTTGCTCGTTGCAGACATTAGAAGCCACAGAATTTTTGTCTATTTTGATTTACAGTCCTCAATATTTTCAACAGAGACTCAAGGGTCAATAAGATCCCACCCACCAGTCCCTACTGCACACTAGCCCTTCTTTACTTTTTGAGGAGCCTCCATCTTCCAGTCTGGTTTTCTTTGGTGGAGGGAGTCCTCCCAAAGCTTGTCTCTCCTTTTTTAACTGGCTCTGTCTCTCTTTCCTTCTCACTTTGGATTCCTGTCTGTATCAGCAAACAGAAAAACACAAATACCTTCATTGTGCAATAAGACATGCACACACAGCCCATAGACACTAGAAAATACATATAATTTATAGTATCTATGCACTCATTTTTTCTGCAAATCACTGTCAAGTGACTACCCTTAGCTACCAGTAGTAGTAGTCATGCCCTGGCTGCTAACACCATTGATCGTCAGGTTAATGCAGCTCTCACTTCATTTTCTCCCATTTTTTCAACTTCTTTTGATGCTTCAATTTCTTCTTCCACCGAGTCTTGCTCATGCCCTCAGGGAGTGTGTCTATGGAGAACTGGACCACCCACTCAGCACAGTCATCTCTGGGCCCTGGACTGCTGTCAGTGGAGGGTCTGTTAGACAGAGAGTGGATCATGGGTGAGTGTGTACTGTCCTCACTTGTCTCCACTGAGTGCTGTCTCTTTGTGAACTGGTGACTCACTTCCTTGGTTCATTGCAAGCAAAGCAGAGTCCCTGACCTGTGGAAAGTCTCCAATGTTACTCCTATTCCGAAGGATGGGGATCCTACTTCTCCTAGCAACTACCGACCGATATCTCTCCTATCATTAATCTCAAAAGCTCTGGAAAGGATTGTACACAAGAGAATCTCAAAGTTCTTATACTCAAACAAGCTCCTGTCAAACTGCCAGTTTGGCTTCAGACCAAAATCTTCAACTCAAGAAGCCCTCCTATCTGTCACTAACGACTGGCACAAACTTCTAGAAAATGATCACCAAGTGGCAACTGTGTTCTTTGACGTCAAGAAAGCATTTGACTCAGTACCCCACCCACAGATCATATCCTCTCTCCAAGCCGTAGGCATTTGTGGCAACCTACTGCATTGGACAAAAGACTATCTTACCAACAGAGAGCAAAGGGTAGTCCTGGAGGGAACTATGTCAGACCCTGTTGCAGTGACCTCAGGTGTCCCACAAGGGTCAATCTTAGGACCGCTATTATTCAACATTTTCATGAACTCAATTGCTAACATCAACCTGTCCACCAATGCCAAACTCATTCTATACGCAGACGATATCCTTCTCTACAAGCCCATAAACTCGACAATTGAAACTCAGGACCTACAGGGAGATGTCAATGAAATAAACTCCTGGATGCAATCTCACGGCCTCACAGCAAACCACTCCAAGACCAAACTGCTTACAATAACTCGCTCTACACGCACTATCCCAATGAATATAGATATAAACAACCATCGGATCTCCCCATGTGATACTGTAAAGTACCTTGGTGTTACTATCAATAATGATCTAAAATGGGCATGTCACATACACAACACCTGCAAGAAGGCCAAACAACATCTTGGCTTCATCCATCGCAAGTTCCATAAATCACCACCTCAGATCAGGAACCAGATCTACCGCACGGCTGTTCTGCCTAAGTTAGACTATTGCGGTGCAGTCTGGGACCCTCATCACCACACAGATATAAAAAAACTGGAAAGCGTCCAAAAATTTGCAGGGAAAATTGTAACGAAGCAGTGGAGGGCAGAATACCCTGACCTGCTTGCCTCCTTAAACTGGAAACCTCTGTCATCTCGAAGGAAAAACCAAAAACTGAAAGTCTGCTTTAATATACTTAACAATTTATCTATAATATCTCCCAATGTTTTCACCCTCCATCCTCGCCCTTCCCCCCGTCACCCTCATAATCAAATTATTTTTAAACCATATGTTAAAACCCTAGCCCATAGACATTCCTTTTTTGTAAGCGTAATCCCCATTTGGAATTCCCTTCCCCTAAATGTTATCAGTAGCCCTAGCCCATCTGCTTTTAAATTATCCCTGTCAAAATTATAGCAATAAGTTAAAATTTTTTTTTTTTTTTCCTTTTTTCTTTTTTTCACTTAAGTAGAACTGCACCTGCACCTTTACTTTTTGGTTATGGACTGACTTCATTATTAGCTTCATTTAGCTACCTTGTCATATCCTGTATGCTTCCTCTGCATCAAACATTATAAAGAAAAAAAAAAAAAAAAAAAAAAAAAAAAAAAATTGCAAATGCATGGTAATGATCGTGGAGGTAGAAAGCTGAAGAGGGGGTGGGACATGACAACTGTACTAATCCCAAGAACAATGAAAAGATGGCAGAGCTAGAGATATCTCGATCTGGACAGGTATGAGCTAGCTAGCTAGCCATGAGCAGCGATCCTCCTCTGGGTATGAGGTGTATAAATAAATATTTTTCTTGTAAATGGTTCCATGAATCAGTACTACACATGATATATAATAGGGTGTCTGCTAACACTTTGAATATTCATGCATCCGGATGGATTGTGTCTGGCATCTAATTTCCTTATCCCATGTAGAGTCATGACATCCTCCATCCCTCAACATCTCTGGAGTGGGAGGAATGGCCTCCTCTACCATTATCGACGACCAATGCCTCTTCAGTGTATCTGAATGGAACACTCTATGTCGGAGGAGGGTCTACTAGTGTTAGAGATACTGCACTGTTCTCATTCCAACCTGGAGTTGACAGCACATGGAAAGTGACAGACACACCCACCTCTTACTACACCCTCCTCATCCATGACTCTGAACTGCTACTGGTGGGTGGGTATGAGTATCAAGAGATAACAAACAAAGTCTTCACGATGAGGGATGGACAGATTGTTGAAGTACTGCCTCCTATGAAGGAGAGACGAGAGTCACCATCTGCTGTCAGTAGTGGGCCTGCACTAGTTGTGGCTGGGGGGTCGGGTACCTCAGGACTCCTCTCCTCTGTGGAAGTGTTCAAAGATGGTCATTGGACGACTGCTCCCTCCCTGCCAAGTGCAGGACATGACATGCAGTCTGCTCTCCATGGTGACCAGTGGTACCTGATCACAAATGAGGGAAAAGTATTCTGTGCATCACTACACTCACTCATATCTGGAGCTGACAAGTCGCCATGGGAGACGCTACCTGATCTTCCTCATCGCTTTTCAGCTGCTGCCTTCTTTGGTGGCCATCTCTTGTCTATTGGAAGGGGTAATAGTTTCCCTTCCATAGCAGACATCCATGCCCTCTCCACATTCACCCAATCCTGGGAACGTGCTGCTGACCTGTCTCTATTAATACAGGGTAGGCCACTAGCTGTTGTCCTGTCTAGCGAACAACTAATTGTGATCAATGGTGCCGGAGTACATCACGGAAAACTTAAGGGTGAGTTAGTTTTATGCCACAAATACTGTGTAATACAAATGCACAACCGTCATACAACCCTAGCTTTTCGCTTCACTTGAAATACACAAGCTTTTATTAAAATAGAAAACATAAGTTGACCACTTAGGTGTGTACAGTGGGACCACATTATACCTGTATACACAGACTACAGTCACTATTCTACTAAAGTAGCGTAAATGCACATTTATTTTTGCTTCTAATTTCAAGTTCTAACATGCTTAACATTATTCACTGACACACACACTTCACAGTGACTACATTGACTACATTTGATGCAGACAGTCACTTCACTTTGAGAGCTATTGATTGCCTCAAAGTCTCAGCAGGAATCTCTCTGATAGAGGAGCTTGTACAACACACGCCCACTGCCATCCTAGCTGCTGCTGGTGTGGATGTTCGGGATATATACAACCACATCTTGGGAGAGTGGGCGTCAGGACGTGGACCACACCCACCCACATGGACAGAGCTGTTCAAAGTTCTCAAGGAGATGGGCTTGAGTGAGTTGGCTGGTCGAATAGAGAAGTACTTGAGAGGGTCGGTTCCTGAGGACCCACCACGACCACCCCCTAATGAGGAAGGTGACTCAGAGGAGGAGAAAGATGGTGAGATAATCAGTGATTATCAGTTTTTAACATTTAAAATTCCACAGATGAAACACCAGAGCAAGAAATTCTCAGGCTAAACAATGTGCTGGCTGAGTACATTAGTGCTAATACTCTACTGAAGAAGGAGAATATTCAATTGAAGAAGGCGAATATCAACCCTGAGCATCATTTGAAATATGAGAAGGTGAAAGAAGAGCAACTAGACCCAGCTTCTATCAAAGAGGAGCCAACATTTGACAAAGGTTTGAAACAATTTCTTTGGACAATGTACAAACAAAGATGAACTTGTTGTTTGTAGATAATCAGTCGCCCTCATCTTCCCTGAAGCATATCAAACAGGAAACCAAAGAGACCACTAAACGTGAGTGATGGTATCAGCAGTAGTTGTAGGGTCAACCACTGTAGGGTTGAATCACAGAACATGCATACTGTATGTATTCTAGAACAAGCGTCCATTTGTCCGCATAGCATTGAATGTTTACATCTATAATATTTATGCAAATACGTACTTCATGCATGTATGTATATCTATCTGCAGTGAAAAGTGAAGAACCATGCGTCTCACAGCTACTACCTTTGGGACTGTCTACTGTACAGCATCATGCAATACCATTCGGTGAGTTAGGTACCTCATTTGCATTGTTCTATACTGTTACCTCCACTCAGACCTCCCTGGTGTTGAAGTGGTGGCCAGTACGTGTGTGATTGTCACCAACTCACCCCAAATCTTCCGCTGGGTTGGCTATGGGTTCAAGCTCACCATACCCCAGGGCTCCCTGCCAGCTGGTGTTGACCAGTGTCGACTAGACATCAAAGCCAGTGTAGCTGGACAGTACCAGTTTCCTGACAATCTCCAGTTGGTCAGCGGTGTTATCTGGATACATCCTTATCCCTCGGGTCAATTCCAACAGCAGCTAACAGTCGAGATACAGCACTGTGCCAATATGACCAGCTCTACCAAGCTCTCATTTGTGAGAGCACATTGCTCCCAGAAGAGCCTGCCCTACACATTCAAGCAACTTGAAGGGCGTGGCTCGTTCACTGAGCACAGCTCGTACGGTTGTTTGAGTGTGAATCATTTCAGTTCATTTGCAATAGCTGCAGAGGGTGATGTTGATCTACTTTATGTCGCTAGTCTATACTATCTGAAGGCCGACCCTCGGACCGTTGAGATTCATTTCACAATCATCCCCAATGATGAAGTACATAATGCTGTGAGTGACAGGTTTTTTATGGTTTTTTGTGGGCCTAATATAATTATTCTTAGGAAAAACAGAAGTATTGAGCTTTCGTAGGTACACACAAGAGTACTTATTGCGCAGTTCCTGATACAGGCGCATATACATGTACCACAGTTTACTCAACAGGCCTCGTTAATTGAATAGTGACGACAGTGATATGACGCAATTTAAGGCAAATGCGGTTTCACGTTTACTACAGGATATTCTTATCTACTCTTGGTACACAGTATACTTAAATGTTACTTTTATGTTGTTGTTTTTATTCCTTTAGGCAACACAACATTATTTCCAAAAGTTGGGGGCAGAAGAGAAACTGAATTTGGAAGTGGAGTTTGAAGGCTCAAATATTTCACTTGATATTCCAATATCCAGCGGTGTTGATGTCAATGAATGGAGACTAAAACCACTTGTTAAACCAAAAGTAATGTTTTGCAAATTCTTATACTACATCATAATTACAGTTTTGCGTGTATTGTATGCAGATATCAAAGAAAAGGGTTGATTCATTCAAGCCGGGGAGAGCTGTTCCATCCACAAAGCTGGTAGCGACACTCTCTGAGAGTAGCTGGGACTGCAAGGTACCAAGCCGCTCATACCTAACAACTTTGAAAGGAACTAAGGAGCCTGATAACCAAATATGGATTGTTTTGGACCCAGTGGATCCAAAAGAAGGTATATTGTGTCGATGGTATTTGTGTGAGTGAGTATACCTATAGTGCTCAACATTCAAAATGTTGTCTGTCTGTCTGTCTACGGTGTGTGATGGACCGGCACGATATTTGTTTTTTGTACTCATGACCCTTTACCAACTTTTACGTGAATTGCTGCGCATGAACACAACTATAGCTAGCTACACTCGACTCAGCACATACAGATACTCTGAGGCCATAATTATAGGCACGCCTGCAGCAGGTCAGAGTTTACAATAATCACTACAACTACATGAATTATCATGGTAGCAATTATTAAACTCTATTAATTTAACACAACAACTCCATTATGAACTCAAACGCTGACGCTATTATGCTTACATGTAGTAGTTAGCTTTGTACTAGAACACTAGCTGCAAAGAAATCTGCACTGCTTTATGGCTACCTTAGTTATATTGTATCACGTTGGCAAGGTAACAAGGGTGTAATAAAAGTCATACAGCCCCTTCCGTGTTATATTATTTTTATTATACTAGCCTCGAGGCATAATTTGGTAAGGGGTTATCGTGGTAAAACACATGCATATAGCACGAGAATCCTTGTGTTTTATTACCGTATAATCTGGTTAACCCTTTAAACGCCACGGGCCACGATCGTGGCCCGCAATACGTGACTTTTTTTTGCGAAATTCTAATTCTGCAATACTTAGGAAGTAGCTCGAACTACGCACATTCCTGTATAGAGGAAGAGCTGTAGAATCATGTGCAATTTAGTCTAGAAATTTCCAAGCCACGTTGCTATGTTAAAATTTCATTAGCATCTTACCGCACGAAGTTTATAGCTATGGCTAGGTTGTTTACTTGTACCGATGTGCTTGAACAGCTTGAGGACAGCAATGGCGATGTCTCCTCTAGTGATGACAGTGCCTATGAAGGAGAGGGGATAGTAGGATACCTCCCAAAGGCTACCAGCTTTATTCCAGACGCTGATGAACTGTCTGGGACTGAGGACATGCATGACATGGACCTAGACGCTAGCGCTATGGACCAGGACGGTGAAAGACCAGGAGAGGGCTCACTGTGTGACTCTGGTAACTAGTATAGTATAGCTAGAATATCAGTAGTGTAAGTATAGTATAGCTAAAATAGAATTAGCAGTAATGAACAGTCTTTATGTGAGCTTGTAAATTTCATAGATCGTTCACCGATTAGTAATACATGTACGTATTGTACTTCAAGTTGATATATCTTAGCACTGTTACATTCATATGATGTGAAAATCAAGCTTAGTCAAGCCTTTATACCATATGATAGGCTGATCCATAAAAAAAAAATTTTGGATTTTATCTCACCGCTGGCCGAGCATTTAAAATGATAAAAACGGGTGGGCGTAATAACCGTGGTTGCTATGGCAACATATGTTGCACCATTTTATTTTTATTTTATTGGTATATGGTTGCTAGGCATTTTATTGCTCTGGAAACCCGATAGAGAATTTACAGACATTTCACTTCACTGTTAATTAAGAATCCGACGGTTAAAGGGTTAATAAGCGCACTTGGTTAATAAGCGCACATCAACTAATAGGCGCATACTGGTTAGCAGACCAAGAGCCTGGATAGAAGCCGCATGGTTTTCTGTACAATTCTCTACCCAACAACTGGTCTCCACACTTCTTTATAGATGTTAAGTCTCTACCATTAGTTGTGTTAGTGCTGTTAGATACTGCTTGCAGACAAACGATCGAGCTAGCTAATGGAGATTTGCTTTATTGAAACGTCATGGGCGTGGTTAATCTCTATAAGCGCATCTGGATAATAGGTACATAGAGGCTTGCTCTTTCCCTATAGGCGCATGCGCTTACTAACCAGATTATACGGTATATATACAGGCAACTCGCCCCGGGGCTTTGCTCTTGTGCTTGTGTCATAAAACACCTATAGTCTCATATGCTATTACTATGCAATGCGTTTTGTTTCTGTACAGAGACTAGAGAATTGCTGATGCCACCTCAGTCACATGCGACTCATTACCCACCCTCCCTTGGACCACCTCACTATCCTGTGGCTTCACACTCTCGGAACATGTCAGGTGAGCCAGTGTTTAGTAATTATATTGCTCTAATACTACTTTAATTCATGGTCAAACTAATACACTTTTCTTTTATTTAACGTTAAGGCCAGCAGACAAAATAGATTCTTTGTTTCTCATCAGCCCCCGCTTGTGGTAAAAGTATGCCTCCTTAACTTTCATTGTTGCTCTAACACACCCCTTAATTTCTTATCACCTTTATAAGAAAGTGCATGATGTGCCATGTGCTGATAACCTTAAAATCTTCGCTGTTTCTCCTGCGATGATGTAATAATTATAATCAATAACCTTCTCGATCCCTCATTCAAATTGAGGAAGTGGCTGATGAGAAACAAGGAGAATCTACTTTGCCTGCCTAAGGATCAAAGTTAATGACATCACTATATTAATTATTCTCACACTCTACACACACACATATATATATATAGGCATTCAATTTGTTGTAAACGAGGATGATAAAGGAGATAAGAATCAATTAGGCACTAATGATTTGCAAGATGTGTTCTCTCAATTGGTGGAGGCCGCTAAAGATTGGTTTAATTTGGGCCTCGCTTTGGGGATTAAAGTTGACACTCTTGAGGGTATAAAGTCTAATGAAAATTGTGATAGAGATCGATTGCGTGAAATGCTGACCCACTGGCTGCGATCTTCACCTTCTCGTACATGGAGTAACATTTGCAATGGCCTCAGAAGTGACACTGTTAAACAAATCAATCTGGCAGATACAATTGAGGAGAAATACAAAGGTACAATCATCCAAACGTGAACTAAAGCACACATTGCTTTCATTTTTAGTCGACTTAAGACTGAGTATGCATGTATAAGGCCTAGGTATGGTTACTGTCGGGTATATAGATGCCCACATTGTGAGTCAGGAGGTATTATGGGCCACTTTGATGTACAAAGCTATTCGTTGTAAGTACGTAACAGTGTTTTTCCCCCAGGGTCTTATGGTCATCAGGACCAACTGTATGCTCTCCAGTCTCAAAGCATAGTACTATCGGCATCAGGTCAGTATACGTATAATATAATTATGTCCGTATACAACTATAGTTAAAAATCAGAATAATTATACTCCCTAGCAGAGGACTCGTCCCGACCACCCCTCATCACTGGTGATAAGAGAGAGGCCACTGAACACACTGAGCAAGGTGAGATAGTCAGTTGTTGTGTTGGTCTATTTTACTAGTGAGTGTCTCCATGCAGTTCCCCCCAAGAGACGTCGGTCAGTCAAGCAACGAAAAAGGCGAAAGCCGAAAGGGCAACACTAATCATCAATGTGCCATTGTTATCTATTATATTATTATGCATTTCATCATCAATGTGCCATTGTTATCTATTATGCATTTCATACACCATGGCCATGCACCGAGGCAATCGAACTTGTATAATACAATCTAGTATCAAGAGTTCATAATGAAGGATGTCTGTGTATAAAATTAATTCGTTCAATATTCTAAGGCGAGCAAACTGTGAGCAGATGAGATATTGTACAGAGCAGAGCGCAAGTTTTGTTTGCTTCAATTAAGTGATTTCATTTGAGTATGACAAAGAGCGTAAGTTCTGTTTAATTCAATCGAACGACGTACAATACAAACATAATAGGTACACCAATGCTATATGAATGCAAACAAAGATCCACGTGTAAGTTGCTAGTGTGGGGTTTGCTTCAATCACACCTAATAACTGATTTTATATGAACGTATAAATAGTTGAAAGTATAGTATAGTAACAGTGTTTGCTTCAATCACCTAATAACTGATTTTATATAAACGTATAAATAGTTGAAAGTATAGTATAGTAACAGTGTTTGCTTCAATCACCTAATAACTGATTTTATATAAACGTATAAATAGTTGAAAGTATAGTAACAGTGTTTGGATATTATATATTTGCAAAATTAAACATCCTGGATAATGATACGACACACTATCTAACAGTATCATCATCGACATTGTTACAGGATAAATTTAATTCCCTGCTAAATTAACACGTTCAGTGTAATCTATAATTATATATACATAATATATCCACCCACAGTAACTACCATAATGTAGTCACCCAGCCATGTCTGGCTCTACTTCTGAGGGACTGACAGGACACAAGGAATGGACTGCAGGGGAGAGAATTAGTCAATCACTACATGTACAATCAGCCAGGGTACATTCCTTGCAACAAATAATTTATACAAAGACTAGCCGGCATTGCCGCAATACATTATTTGGATTCTTCTCTCAATTATCTTTTACCAGACAGAGACTGGAAATAGTCCCAAAGGTAGAGGATGGCAGGCCAGTATTAAACAATACTGGACCCCCCCCCACACACCCACACACCTGGTCTCAGTTCTGGTTCTGGTGGCTGGTGAGTTGAGTACTCCAGGGCTGGACTGAACAGAGAGAGTGCATGGGTGACACTGGGGGCTCTGGGTTGTCCACTGGTGAGCAGTCTCTGCATCACTTTGGGTTGTTTCTGTGTGCCCTGGCCTCAGGCCAGGCAGTAACATGTCCTGAGGGGGGAGGGTAATGAAGAAGCTGCTGCATTCACATACGTACTTAAAATAACTATTTATGCAAAAAACGAATTCTCAATTCTCAGCATTATAGGGTGTGAGTAGGGGAGAGATCTATTCTTAGAACACGCAGATTGAGCTCAACACAACCTCATCATTCACTATCTCCACCTGCCCCACAGTGGAGAGTGATCCCACCAAGGTACATGTAGCCTGAGGGGTGATCTCACCACATGTACCAAACAACAGAGACACAGTCTGACTAGAGCAATAGTCTTGGTTCAATGCTACACAAGAAGGGTGGGCGTGTGTAATTATGAACAGAGTATTTAAGGTCGACTGTAGGAATTTTTTTTTATGCTCAATTTTAAGCTAATTCCCACTGACGATATAGTTGGTCTAAATACATTAACCGTACTGACCAACGGCATCTTGTTGGCCTCGTGTTGAGCAACCACCTTTTGTATAGATGCAGTATCAAGAAGGTGAGGCTGTACTTGTTGGGAGGCCAAGGGGGAGACAAGTATAATGGCCTCTTCGATATGAGAATAATTAAGTTCACATACCGTATTACTAGCATGTTTTGTGAGCATCAAACATAATTATGCAAACTTTATGAGGGTTGATCAATTCGCAAACCTACATTATGGTACTGGTAAATACACACGATCCTTGCCAAAACGCAATAGTTAGATAGCGAAGGGTCAACTTTTCTGCTGATTTGGCTCATTCCGCAAAGCTTTTTCACCCGCAAAATATTAGCAATATGTTTTCAAACAAATTCCTATGAAACGGAGCAGAAAAACATCCCTGCAACTGTTTGATCATTTTCAGTTGATCTGTAACTTTAGGCCACACGAATGAAATTATACTTGGTTCTCAAGCTTGCTCGCTTTCTTCCTTTACTAAACTGTATACTGGTCTAATGAGGTTGTAGGCCTGCGTGATGATAGCAACTTTTTTGAATTTTTAGTGACCGGTGAGTAACAAACAAAAAGCTACTTCCCCCGCATTAAATTTTGCTAAAACAAGGTCTGGTAACCAAATGATTTACATTGTCTTTACATTGTCGAGCCTTAGTTGCATATTTTACTCTCTCAGTCTCTCACCTTCTCCCTCATGAGAAGAGCAGTCCACGGCCACCCTCATAGAGCTCGCTCCCTCGTCACTCATATTCTTGTAGGACCCTCTCTGACTACTTGAAACAAAACATGTTTCAGTATAATTGCTGGCTGCAGGAAATGTCTGAAACTGATAATAAAGACACATGCATCTATACATGCATGTATGTTGAATTCAATTCATTCTGTTTTCAACAGACATTACCAAGGGCAATCAATTACCTATACACTTGGTGGAGGGGAGTCCCAAAGCTTGTCTCTCCTTTTTTAACTGATTCTGTCTCTCTCTCCTTCTCACTTCTCACATTGGATTCCTGTCAGTACCGTACCAACAAAGAGAAAACAAAAAAAAAACACCATTGGCAATATAAAGTATATGTACACACCCACTTATTACGTTCTGCAATGCCTTGTCAAGTAATCTACTCCTAAACTACAAGGGGTAGTTAAGTTATGTCCTGCAAATACCCAACATTGTGAATGCCCTTTGAGATATCCTTAATCACCCGACTAACACCTTACCCTAAGATTGCTCTATACTACCCTCCTCCACTACAGCTCGCACTTCATTTTCTCCTATTTTTCGGCTTCAACTTCTTTTAATGCTTCAATTTCTTCTTCCACTGAGTCTTGCTCATGCTCTCAGGGACTGTGTCCATGGAAAACTGGACCACCCACTCAGCACAGTCATCTCTGGGCCCTGGACTGCTGTCAGTGGAGGGTCTGTTAGACAGAGAGTGGATTATGGGTGAGTGTGTACTGTCCTTACTTGTCTCCAATGAGTGCTGTCTCTGTGAACTAGATTGCAAATGCATGGTAATGATCGTGTAGGTAGAAAGCTGAAGAGGGGGTGGGACAAGACAACATATCCCGAGAACAATGAAAAGATGGCAGAGCTAGAGATATCTCGATCTGGACAGGTATGAGCAGCGATCCTCCTCTGGGTATGGGTGTGGGTGTATGGGTGTATAAAAATAAAATGTCCGTTTACATGGTTCGTTTACATGGTTCCATCTAGATCTAGCACTTCGAATAATAATAATTACGCGTGATAATTATTTGCATTTCTGGACAACGATTTTGCTTGTTCAAATAAAACATAGCTAGAGCAAATGTAATAGTAAATCTAATTTCTTTATCCCGTGCAGACTCTTGACATCCTCCATCCCTTAACATCTCTGGAGTGGGAGGAATGGCCATCTCTACCAGTGTCGATGATCCAAGCCTCTTCAGTGTATCTGAATGGAACACTCTATGTCGGAGGAGGGAGTACTACTGATTTTAGAGCTGTTGTTTCACTGTATTCATTCAAACCTGGAGTTGACAGCACATGGACAGTGACAGACACACCCACCTATCGGTATACCCTTGTCGCCCATGACTCTGAACTGCTACTGGTGGGTGGGTATGAGGGTACTACACATGAGATAACAAACAAAGTGTTCACGATGAAGGATGGACAGTTTGTTGAAGCACTGCCTCCTATGAAAGAAACACGAGGTTCACCATCTGCTGTCGGTAGCGGGTCTGCACTAGTTGTGGCTGGGGAGTGCGGTATCTCAGGAGATCTCTCCTCTGTGGAAGTGTTCAAAGATGGCCAATGGACGATTGCTCCCTCCCTACCAAGTGCAGGGTCTGACATGCAGTCTGCTCTCCATGGTGACCAGTGGTACCTGATCACGTATCAGGGACATGTATTCTGTGCATCACTACAGTCACTCGTATCTGGAGCTGACAAGTCGCCATGGGAGACGCTACCTGATGCTCCTAAGCAACTTTCAGCTGCTGCCTTTTTTGGTGGCCATCTCTTGTCTATAGGGAGTTTCCCTAACCCCACAACAACCATCTATGCCTTCTCCACATTCACCCAGTCCTGGGAACATGCTGCTGACCTGCCTCTATCACTGGATAGGTGGCCAACAGCTGTTGTCCTGTCAAGCGAACAACTAATTGTGAGCGGTGGTGCTAGAGTACTTCACGGAAAACTTAAGGGTGAGTGAGTTTTATGCCACAAATACTGTGCAAAACAAATGCACAACCGTCATACAACCCTAGCTTTTCACTTCTTTTGATATACAAGTACGCAAGCTTTTAAAACATAAGTTGACCACTTAAGTGTGTACAGTGGGACCACATTACCTGTGTACACAGACTACTGTCACTATTCTACTAAAGTAGCGTCAGGAGTACACTCCTGGTAGCGTACATGCACATTTATTTTTGCTTCTAATTCCAGGTTCTAACATGCTTAACAGAACATAATCTTTATTCACTGACACACACACTTTACAGTGACTCCATTTGATGCTTACAGTCACTGCACTATGAGAGCTATTGATCGCCTCAAAGTCTCAGCAGGAATCTCTCTGATAGAGGAGATTGTACAACACACGCCCACTCCCTTCCAAACTGTTGCTGGTATGGATGTTCGGAAGATATACAACCACATCTTGGGAGAGTGGGAGTCAGGACGTGGACCACGCCCACCCACATGGGCAGAGCTGTTCAGAACTCTCAACGAAATGGGCTTGAGTGAGCTGGCTGGTCGGATGGAGAAATACTTGAGAGGGTCGGTTCCTGAAGACCCACCTCGACCACCCCCTGATGAGGAAGGTGACTCAGAGGAGGAGGAAGGTGACTCAGAGGAGGAAAAAGATGGTGAGCAAATCAATGATTATCTGTTTTTAACTTTTAAAATTCCACAGATGAAACACCAGAGCAAGAAAACCTCAGGCTAAACAATGTGTTGGCTGAGTACATTAGTGCTAATACTCTATTGAAGAAGGAGAATATTCAATTGAAGAAGGCGAATATCAACCCTGAGCATCATTTGAAATCTGAGAAGGTGAAAGAAGAGCAACTAGACCCAGCTTCTATCAAAGAGGAGCCAACATTTGACAAAGGTTTGAAACGACAATGTGCAAACAAAGGTGAACTTGTTGTTTGTAGATAATCAGTCGCCCTCATCTCCCCTGAAGCATATCAAACAGGAAACCAAAGCTGAGCCACAGACCACTGATGGTGAGTGATAGCAAAGGAGAGGGATTGGAAACGAAAATGTTTGCGTGAAACACTCCGCGTTATAGGGCGTGGCTAAAACTACAAAGGATTATATTTACAGTCAGCATGCTCATTACCAGTCTTGACTGCCTTACAATGTGCTGTACATAGAAATGGGAAATTGATCACTTTTAATGTTGATTATTAAGATAATCTAGCTCTAAAAGGTCGACTAAGCAACGCAGCCACTATAACTAAACATATGCTATACAAGAAGGAATAGCCCTTACTATGAAGTTGTGAGAGGTCAAGGCCCGTGGTGTGTCTAAAAGTATACTAAAGCAGTTTGAAGGACTATGCTGCAAACGTTTATGAACGCTAAATCATAACGCTGAGTGTTTCAACCATTTACACAGAGAGGCCCGGTCATTTCCAATCCCCTTCCTTTTCAATCTATGGTGATAGTTGGTATCAGCAATAGCTTGTTGTAGGGTCAACTGCTATAGGGTTGCTTATCTAATATATATAATTATATCTATCTACAGTGAAAAGTGAAGAACCAGTCTCACAGCTACTACCTTTGGGACTGTCTACTGTACAGCATCAAGCAATACCATTCAGTGAGTTAGGTACCTCATTACCCGAGGCCGTGCCACGGCCAGCGGGTATAGTAGTCCGTTGGTTTGTGTTTGTCTGTTTGTGATACGTGAGTCTGCTTACCTGGATGCCATAGCACTGCGTTTACAGCATGGATACC
This sequence comes from Halichondria panicea, assembly GCF_963675165.1. Lineage (NCBI taxonomy): Eukaryota > Metazoa > Porifera > Demospongiae > Suberitida > Halichondriidae > Halichondria > Halichondria panicea. Next base: position 4,996,863 of record NC_087390.1, read on the forward strand.
CTTCACACAACAAGTAATTAGTTTTTAGGAACGGCATATTTCGATGTTAAAGCTTTGTTGTCGTATAAAAGCGAGCAAAACTAACATGCATGTTGGCCTCTAGCTAGCTACATGCGTCCTTTTTCCGAGGTACGTATTTACAGCTGAAGTGATCCTGTACCAGGAACGATGGAATTTCATTGCTCATGTTACTTGCTACTTGCCAGCTTCCATGCTTCATACATACTACTAATTATTGATTGTATTAAAGTAAACAAGTACTTTAGTTTGCACTGTTACCTCCACTCAGACCTCCCTGGTGTTGAAGTGGTGGCCAGCACTTGTGTGATCGTCACCAACTCACCCCAAACCTTCCACTGGGTTGGCTATGGATTCAAGCTCACCATACCCCAGGGCTCCCTGCCAGCTGGTGTTGATCAGTGTCGACTAGACATCAAGGCCAGTGTAGCTGGACAGTACCAGTTTCCTGACAATCTCCAGTTGGTCAGTGGTGTCTTCTTTGTGCGTCTTTATCCCTCGAGTCGATTTCAACAGCAGCTGACAGTCGAGATACAACACTGTGCCAAGATGTCCAGCTCCACTAAGCTCTCATTTGTGAGAGCACATTGCTCCCAGGAGAGTCTGCCCTACACATTCAAGCAGCTTGAAGGGCGTGGCTCGTTCACTGAGTTCAGCTTGTACGGATCACTAGAGCTGAACCAGTTCAGTGGACTGGCTGTAACTGGAGAGGATGTGGAGAGAGTGTACACTGCCAGCCTCTACTACCTTGGCTCAGAGCTGCGCAGCAGGGAAATACATTTTGTTGTCAACTGGGATAATGAGATTCATAAAACAGTAAGTGATAGTTTTATTCTCACAACGTGAATTCATTGTTTTGTTACAGGTTGTGAGCGAGGAGTACTCCTCTAAAAGAGCCGTTCTCGGAGTTAATCATTTTGTTGAGTTTGAGGAGGACAGTTTAACACTGGATATTCCTATGGCTGGTACTAAAGTCAAGGGAGGGTGGACAATAACGCCAATGTTTCATCCTACGGTGGGCAAATCTTAGTATGAATTACATATTTACGTCATTTATATAGGTCATCAAGAAGCATGTTGATCAGTTCAAGCCTGGACAGAGAATCCCGTACTGCCACTTGAACGCTGAGATGACAAACAAACGCAAGAAATCTACTCCAAAGTTATTCCACCAAGTCAAGCTAGTGGGTGCAAAGGATCCCTATAACATCATCACTATTAATCTGGACCCTCAGCGAACTTTTCCAGGTCAGAATGATGCATGATGTGTTCTTCGTTTTCAAATATAAATTTCTATATAGAAACTACATTCGGTGACCTGGTAACATTGAAACCAGCTGTGTCCTCTACAGGGAATGGTGAGCCGACGCTATTATTTAAGGTTACTTATAGACGGGTAGTAATTTTCGATTTTCTCTGTTTTTAGGGTACTAATTTTGGCGGATTTGACAATATCAAAAGATTTGTAAGTATGAGTTTTAGGAAAGTTTGGAGTCAGATCTAGATACAGATGAAAAAAGGGCTATTACAGCTTGCTTAGCATACTCTTAAAAGTACAGAAAAAGAAAATAATTTTTTTAGATGCGTTTTATTATTAGTGCAGACTTAATTTAGCGTTAATTACAAATTCGCTATAATTAGTACCCGTTAGAGCTATTTCATCACGTGAGCGATTTACCCAGCCGCCCACGCATTTGCACTCTGGTGTACAGTTCAGTAATGCAGCACATTTAGAATGCAGGTATATCACAGATGCAGCGGGCTATCTTTTTAACTCTGAGTTAGCCTCCTTCGCAGGCCCTCCTTTTTCTGTTCTTTGTCACAATAAGAATTAATTAGGAACAAAGAAAGAAAGAAGGAAGCAACAAAGAAAAAGGAGAGCCTGCCTTGCTAAGTCGCGTGATCCCCTACTGACGTAGACAAATTTTAATGAGTGTGGGCGAGAGAAAACCTCAATAACTGTCCTCCCACACAGTACTTGGAGCGCATTTACCAGGAACATAATCTGTACAGCAGTGTATAATTTTATGATATAACAGTAATAGTAGAGTCAGCCTTCGTGAGACCTTTAGTCAGTAGAGGAAGTATGAAAGACTACTGCTGTACTACTAGTGGGTCTGTTCTAAACTCAAGAAAAAAATGTTAGCTAGATCTTTATTAGGTCAGCTCTCGTCTATGATGTCTCCACACTTGATTCTGGCACTCTATCTATATGATGCTAACAGCTTTTATGTGAGAGTTTGCAATGCGTAGGCATGCTGTAGCTTTTTTGCTCTGTCAGGCTCCGCCGAGCTAGTGATTGCCCACGCTCATTTTCACTTGTCTACCACTTGTCTACCGTCACACGACTTAGCAAGTTTTCTTTGTCCTTTCTTTCTTTCTTTGTTCCTCCAAATTCGTACCGTATTTTATCTTATTGAACTATTGTGATAAAGAACAGAAAAAGGAGAGCCTGCAGGAGGCTAACTCTGAGTAATACTACAGCTATATAAATGTATGTACAGTCAGCTTTACCGTATCCCTCGTGCAGCTACGCCTCGAGGCATAATAATCATAATTATAAGTCCTATCCTCATTACGCGAAATTCACAAAAATGGCCATGCAATTAGCGAACATTTAGACCCTTGAAATAATATGGTTAGTTGGGCGGAGTCCAATCAACGCTGCGCTCTGGGTTGGGTATCAGTACATGTAGCAGTTTTGTTCTACTGGTACTTAGACAGAGTATGAATATTGTTTAATCTTAAGTGGCTGACAACCGCATGGCTCAGGGGTGCGATATAAACAAATCAATTAACTAGCTATTGTCTAGCTGACTGGATATAGCTATAGTTGTTTTGGAATTCAAGAAAGACCTCAGAACTCTTAGAGAAAGTAGAAGAATACTATAATACAAGATTTAGTACAGGCAGAAAGAAACTTTTTCATAATAGTTAGACACCTAGCACAAGGAGAGGTACAACCAGCTATCGTAATACCTCGATTTAAGGTGACCCTCCAAATATGCGACACCCTGGAGCTTCAGCAATTTTCTGACCTCTAAAAATAGCGACGGCTGCATTGACAATTATTTTTTAATGCCGCGTTCTAAATTGTAGCCACTCCCTAGCCTCGATTGTATAGCCCACTGGAAAATCAGTGTTTTTAGCTGGTTTCGTAATTTAATATTAAAAAGTGTCGCTTTAAATCGAGGTCTTACGGTACCCCAAGGCTTCCAGAGAAGCTTTTTGAAGACCAAAGAATTAAGGCACACAACACAGGCAAATTAATCTTGCACAACAAAACTTAAAACAAAGACAAGTCCTTTTAATACAAATATGCTACTGTTCAAGCTTTATTCATAGATGCTAAGATAGACTATGCTTCTTTTCTAGTAGCGTAGATATCCAGCAGGAGCTGTTTCTGCATTCTCCAGAGAAATACAAGTGACCCAGCTCGCCTTGTCAGCTAATTGAGCTATAAGGTTTCCCACTTGAATGCTGACTTGAATGCTGATTGCATGGGTGGGCTGCAAATTTCTTGCAGTGGAACAAAACTGCTACATGTACTGATACCCAACCATGAGTGCAGCGTTCGTTGGACTCGGCCCAACTATAATACGGTATCCCCTATTGTGTTAATGAGCAAAATTAATGCTCTTTATGCTCACCCTATGCACACATAGGCAAAGTTGTACACGAGGATGATCATGGATGTGAAAATCAATTATGCACTAAAGACTTGCAAGAAGTGTTTTCAAACTTGATGGAGGTTGTTACTAATTGGTTTAATTTGGGGCTCTCTTTAGGAATTCAAGTTGGTACGCTTAAAGCCATCAAATCTAATGAAAGCAACGACCAAGATCGTTTGCGTGAAATGCTGACCCACTGGTTGCAGCACTCACCTTCTCGTACATGGAATGACATTTGCAATGGCCTCAGAAGTGACACTGTCAAACAAATCAATCTTGCTAATAAAATTGAGGAGAAATACAAAGGTGAATAATAATTATAATGGTGCATGTATTCCTTGTATTCCATTGTAATAATTGTCACTTAATTTTTATACATGCACCGGTATAACACCAAATCTGTAGGCTCACTGTCAGTGGCCCCTCCACAAGTGGTCAACCCGATGAGTGCACTAGCAATACCAGGTCAGCAATCTGGCCGGGACTATCATCAATGGCCACTAGCCCCCATTTTACCCCCGCTACTACAAGGTACCGTATTACTATAGAATATTTTGCTGGTGAAAAACCTTTGCGAAGGAGCCAAATCAGCAGAAAATTTTATCCTTTGCAATCTAACTATTGCGTTCTGGCAGGGATCGTGTGTATTTACTAGTAATTAGGTTTTGCGGATTTTATTGTTGCGAATTGATCAACCATCGCAAAGTTCGCAAATGTTTAATGCTCGCAAAACATTCTAGTAATACGGCACAAAAATTTTTATAATTCATAATTGGTACTTAGTTGGTGTTAATTTTCCCCATTGTGCATGACCAACCGTATGCTCTCCAGTCACAAATACATGTTGCTAGTAGACACTTGTCCTCATATCAGCACAGTATAATTATACATGCAACAGCTACCAATTAATAATACAAAACATGTTCCCCATGCAGAGCACTCGTCCCGACCACACCCCCTCACTGGTGAGAAGAGAGAGGCCATTGAACACACTGAGCAAGGTGAGACAGTCAGTTGTTGTGTTGGTCTATTTTATTGGTGAGTGTCTCCATGCAGTTCCCCCCAAGAGACGTCGGTCAGTCAAGCAACGAAAGAGGCGAAAGCCGAAAGGGCAACACTAATCAATAACAATCAATGTGCCATTGTTAGGCCTGTGCCAAATATTCCAAATTTTTCACCTGTTATTCATAATTATTCACACTTGATCAGCCTATTATAATTATTTAACTTCATCTGCCTATAGCTAATATTCAAATTAATGACACCTAAAAATGGGTACTTTTTAATTTCAGCAGCTAATTAAAAATGTGGTTTCATCATTGATTGGACTAACGATTATTGGTAAATGTGGGATATCATTAAACTATTTTCACAGTGAATATAATCATTATTCACATTGTAAAAAAGACTGCCTATTATATATTCAGAAAATTATTCCGGAATATTCGGCACAGGCGTAGCCATTGCCCATTGTTATATATATTATTATGCATTTCATACACCATGGCATGCACCGAGGCAATCGAAGTTGTATAATACAATCTAGTATCAAGAGTTCATAATGAAGGATGTCTGTGTATAAATTCATTCCATATTCTAAGGCAAGCAAACTGAGCAGATAAAATATTGTACAGAGCAGAGCGCTAGTTTTGTTTGCTTCAATTGAGTGACTTCATTTGAGTATGGCAAAGAGCGTAAGTTCTGTTTAATTGAACGACGTACAATACAAACATAATTGCAAACAAAAAGATCTATGTGTAAGTCGCTAGTGTGGGGTTTGCATGCTTCAATCACCTAATAACTGATTTTATATGAACGTATAAATAGTTGAAAGTATAGTAACAGTGTTTGGATATTATATAATAATTTGCAAAATAAAACATCCTGGATAATGATACGACACACTACTACATTGTATAAACAGTATCATCATCGACATTGTTACAGGATAAAACAGTTACTTAATTCACTGCTAAATTAACACGTTCTGTGTAATCTACATAATATATATATATCCACCCACAGTAGCTACCATAATGTAGTCACCCAGCCATGTGTGGTGGTCTGGCTCTACTCCCGAGGGACTGACAGGACACAAGGAATGGACTCTCAGGAACTGCAGGGGAGAGAGAATCACTTAATCGCTACATGTACAAGCAGCCACAGGGTATATACATTCCTTGCAACAAACAAAGGCTAGCCGGCAATAATTATTTGGACTCTTCTCTCAATTACCTTTTATCAGACAGAGACTGAAAATAGTCCCAACGGTAAAGGATGGTAGGCCGTTATTAAACAATACTGAGGTAGCTGGACCCCCCCCACCCCCCATACACACTCACTCACCTAGCTCAGTTCTAGTGTGGCTGGTGAGTTGAGTACTCCAGGGCTGGACTGTACGGTGAGAGTGGGTGACACTGGGGGCTCTGGGTTGTCCACTGGTGAGCAGTCTCTGCATCACTTTGGGTTGTTTCTGTGTGTCCTCAGGCTAGGCAGTAACATGTCCTGAGGGGGGAGGGTAATGAAGAAGCTGCTGCATTTACCGTATATCTTCTTATTTATCGGACACTTCTAATTACCCCGGACACTCTTTTGGGCAATTTTCGTTGTTCTAATACAACGGACACTTCAGTACTTTAATATTACATTTGTTCTAAATATCCGGACAATACCTTGAAAAGTTGAGTTACCATTCATAGACGGCAAGTAAGACTTAGAGTGCTGCAGTTAGATAGCTTTGAGTAGCTAGTTTTAGATAGCTAGTGCAACTATTCAGTCGTACCCTGTTCTATTAAACTTAGCTAGTTCGCATGCAGCTGCTTGCTTGTTCTAATTATTCCGGACACTTCGCATGCTCTATAAAAGTCTGTTCCAATTATACCCGGACAATTTCCAAAATAATTATTTTTTGCTGTCCGATAAATTAGAAGATATACGGTACATACGTACTATTTATGCAAAAAACGAATTCTTAATTCTCAGCATTATAGGGTGCGAGTAGGGAAAGATCTATAATTTTAGAACATGCAGATTGAGCTCAAAACAACTAAACACAACCTCATCATTCACTATCTCCACTGCCCCACAGTGGAGAGTGATCCCCCACCAAGGTAGCCTGAGGGGTGACAAGTATAATGGCCTCTTTGATATAAGAATAATTAAGTCCACATACCATATTACTAGCATGTTCTGCGAGCATCAAACATATGTAAACTTTGTGAGGGTTGATCAATTTGCAAACCTAATTATGCATGGTACTGGTAAATACACACGATCCTTGCCAGAACGCAATAGTTAGATCTCAAAGGGTCAACTTTTCTGCTGATTTGGCTCATCCGCAAAGCTTTTTCACCAGCAAAATATTAGCAATACGTTCTCAAAAAAATTCCTATGAAACGGAGCAGAAAAACATCCCTGCAACTGTTTGATCATCTTCAGTTGATCCGTAACTTTAGGCCACACGAAGGAAATTATACTTGGTTCTCAAGCTGGCTCGCTTTCTTCCTTTACTAAACTGTATACTAGTCTAATGAGGTTGTAGGCCTGCGTGATGATAGCAACTTTTTTGAATTTTTAGTGACCGGTGAGTAACAAACAAAAAGCTACTTCCCCCGCATCAAATTTTGCTAAAACAAGGTCTGGTAACCAAATGATTTACATTGTCTTTACATTGTCTAGCCTTAGTTGCATATTTTACCCTCTCAGTTTCTCACCTTCTCCCTCATGAGAAGAGCAGTCCACGGCCACCCTCACAGAGCCGCTCCCTCGTCACTCATATTCTTGTAGGACCCTACTTGAAACAAAACATGTTTCAGTATAATTGCTGGCTGCAGGAAATGTCTGAAACTGATAATAACACATGCAGCTAGATCTATACATGCATGTACGTTGAATTCAATTCATTCTGTTTTCAACAGACATTACCAAGGGCAATCAATTACCTATACACTTGGTGGAGGGGAGTCCCAAAGCTTGTCTCTCCTTTTTTTAACTGATTCTGTCTCTCTCTCCTTCTCACTTCTCACATTGGATTCCTGTCTGTACTGTACCAACAAAGAGAAAACAAAAAAAAACACCATTGGCAATATAAAGTATATGTACACACCCACTTATTACGTTCTGCAATGCCTTGTCAAGTAATCTACTCCTAAACTACAAGGGGTAGTTATGTCCTGCAAATACCCAACATTGTGAATGCCCTTTGAGATATCCTTAATCACCCGACTAACACCTTACCCTGAGATTGCTCTATGCTACCCTCCTCCACTACAGCTCGCACTTCATTTTCTCCTATTTTCCGGCTTCAATTTCTTTTAATGCTTCAATTTCTTCTTCCCCTGAGTCTTGCTCATGCCGCCCTCAGGGACTGTGTCCATGGAAAACTGGACCACCCACTCAGCACAGTCATCTCTGGGCCCTGGACTGCTGTCAGTGGAGGGTCTGTTAGACAGAGAGTGGATTATGGGTGAGTGTGTACTGTCCTTACTTGTCTATGAACTGGATTGCATATGCATGGTAATGATCGTGTAGGTAGAAAGCTGAAGAGGGGGTGGGACAAGACAACATATAAAAAATTATGGCGTTTAAACGTACTGGTTAAACGGAGTTAATCAGGGAGACTCCTCATACCCTAAAGATTTCCACATAATCCTGCGCATGCGTACCGCTGCGTAATAATGGCCACAGGCACAATTTTAGTGCGCAGGCGCGGTTACCAGGGGTAACAACATTACTTTCGCATTTGCTGCAACTCAAGCAAGCTCTGAGACACACTTCTGCTATCTGAATTCACCCACCCAATTCCCCCCTTTTTTTTTTTTTTTTTTGTCCACCTATAAATACAATTTAGGTGCGACCTAGCTAAGCATTTGGACTCACGTTGTCTATAATGATTAGATTTACACAACTTTGGCATTCCTTATCACAAAAAGATGTTATTGACCGACTGAGTTAGCTAATGCTTAATTAAAACGTAAAACAGAGAATAAAACTTACTTGTGTGTTTAGCCTAGCTGCTTTGCGGTCAAGCATTGAGCTGCTCCCTCCCACAGTCAAACACAGGGAGAATGAGATTTTGGCCAGGCTTCTCAATAGCTGGCCTTTGTTGCATGTAGCATGCATGTACGGTCCACTTTATACGTATATACATTGTAAAAGGAGGCCTCAGGCTCTTCTGCTGTGGTACATGCATGGTCCAGGATATAACTTCTTTTAATTAATCATAGATGATGGCTTCTTATATAGTAGTCTCATGGATCAGCCCCCTCCTGAGAAGGGGTCTGAGTAGTCTCGCGAGCAGACGTGGGAGGGAGGGAACCTTGAGCACTCTTGTCTTGAGGTCATTTCACAGTGGACCAATGGAATGTAATCAATTCCTGACCTTACGCCCCCGCGTATTTGTTAATTGTGAAAGCGTCAAGCGCAGGCATCTCTCTATCTCTGAAGAAGGTGCTTCAATCTATTACATGTATGTCTTTTGCCTGTGGTGCTAACTCTCTGTCCCAAGGACCCCTGCTTGGCTTGCTTATGCTTCGTAGCAGCGTCTATGTATGAAGCGTTTACCATGCGTAATGCATGCGTTAATTAATGATTATCCAAATGCGTTGAGCAACGTGCGAACACAACCACTGATACATCGTCTTGATGGCATCGCCAAATATGCTGATGACTAAGCGGCAGGATCAAGTCTCGAAAGACTCAAGAGGTGGTGGGACAGATTGGAAGAGATAGGGCCACAGTATGGCTACTTTCCAAATGGATCGAAAACACTCATTGTTTGCAAACCAGAAGCTGTTGGAATTGCTGGTACAATATTCCAAGGCACAGATATTAGCATCTCGACAGAAGGCAAACAATACCTTGGAGGAGCAATCGGCACCACCTCGTTCCAGAACCAACTAATTGACAAGAAAGTCACAGAATGGGTAGAGGAAATTAAAACACTCAGCACAATTGCAAAAACAGAACCACACGCAGCCTTCTCTGCCTTTACACACGGCATCTCTTCTAAGTGGAATCATTTCCTAAGAGTCACAGATTTTGAGTCACTGTCGGCCACAGAACAACTACAGCCCCTAGAAGATGCAGTGAGGACACTATTCATTCCTGCTCTTACGGGACACAGCCCACCAGGGGACCTGGTTAGAGAACTGCTTACACTTCCTCCTAAATATGGAGGCATAGGCCTGATCAATCCTCTATGTGTATCAGCAAGTCAGCACTACACGTCAAAGAAAATCAGTGCCCCACTTGTAGAACTGGTATTGAAACAAGACCACCAGAATGCTGAATGCTCGGAAACTCAAAGAAAAATAAAGGCTTCAACTAGATCAGAGAAACAAAACAGACTAAAACAATCAGCCAAAAACTTGCTGGAACAACTCCCTATCCCGCTCCAACGCAGCATGGAGCTCTCACAAGAGAAAGGTGCATCAACCTGCTCCGCTATGGCTGGGCTCTAAAGAACACACCATCACACTGCAGCTGTGGCCACACTTTCGGTATCGCACATGCCATGTCGTGTCCGACCGGAGGATATCCATCAATTAGGCATAACGAAATTCGAGATATTACTGCCTCCCTGCTGACGGAAGTATGCCACAGTGTATTAATAGAGCCACACCTTCAACCTATTAGGGGAGAATCCTTGTCCCACAGAACAGCCAACACAGAAGACCAATCAAGACTAGACATCGCAGTATGCGGCTTCTGGGGAGGCAGATTCGAAAAGGCATTCCTTGATGTAAGGGTATTTAACCCAAGCGCCCAATCGAATCAACAAACCTCTCTAGCATCTACATACAGAAGACATGAGCTGGAAAAGAAACGCCACTATGAACAGCGTATTCGGGAAGTGGAACACTCAACTTTCACACCACTAGTCCTCTCATCTACTGGAGGCATGGGAAGAGCTGCAACAACTTTCTACAAGAGACTGTCGTCGATGCTCAGTGAGAAGAGAGATGTACCCTACAATACAATGATAGGATGGATACGATGCCAGCTGAGTTTCGCTCTACTGAGGGCATCCATTATGGCAATTAGGGGTGCCAGGTCATCAAGAAACAGACCAGCTAAGGATGTACTTCTTGAGCCAATCGAGGTCCAAGTTGTGGAGGGACACCTAGAACACTAACCTAGAACACTAACTTATTTTTTTTTTTTTTTTTTTTTTTTTTTAACCTCTTTTTTACTTTCACTTGTTTTTGTATAATTAACCTCAAAAAAAAAAAAAAAAAAGTTCTTTATTGCCTCCTATAATATCACCTGACTAGAATGAAAGCACCGCGGGTGCTGATGCCTCGGTGGAGGTGCCAAAGCTACATAACATAAAGCTACTATAGCTAGCTTTTATACACACATTGATTATATAATTATCATGATGAATTTTGCTGCATGCAGAATCCAGAATCACAGGGAAACTCAAAGAGTGGGTAATGATCGACGATGATTGTTGTTACGATCGACGCCAAAAATTCAAGTCTAATGGCTGTGGCAATCAAGTCAGCAGAGCCTTGCAGCTCTCTTCTCACTCTTGCAGCTATCAATAGCTAGCGTTCTAGTGCAGAGCTAACTACTAAGTAGAGTAGCAACACTTGGTGAACAAGTTTTGCTACGGACTCTTCTGAAAAGGCTGCAATGGCATTCCAAGTAAGCAAAACTAGGCATACCTCGAGAACGAAGCTTTATTTTGCAAATCCACAAATACCAAGCCAAGAAAGCATGACTAGAAGCCTATAGAAACTCTTACTTGCACTTCATTGATCCTTGAGTAGCTGAAACAGTCTACACACACAGACACACACACACACACAGACACACAGACACACAAACACACTACCGTATACCTCGCTTGCGCATGCGCACCGAGGCATAACTAGTGTTCAAGCTGGCGCTGTGCTAATGCCTCTCGCCATGATTTGCTTTCGCTCAAAAGTATAGAAGAGGAAGTATAGAAGAGGAAAAAGTGTATAAAATAATCTGTCTAAAACTAACTTGCATCTGTATAATTATGGTATCATTGTTGTGTTTTGTGGCTGCTTATACCAGGACCTCAAGGATCTAGGAAGCAACAAAGAAGAAGATTTTGTTTTTAATTAATTATAAGCGGAAGCGCATAATTTTACTAATTATTTCATAAAGTTAGCTTATCTATATAAAGTCACTGAGAAGAAAAAACTTATTATATGCATCTATTGTTGTTTTAATACCAGGACCTCAAGAAAGAAGAAAACTGATTCTTCCAGGATCTGTAGTTCAGTGTATAATTATAATATCTAAGAAGAAAAGACCTGTGTACATGCATATTGTTATCTATATTGTTATATAGTAGTGTTTTGTGGCTTACCAGGCCCTCAAGAAAAATATGATTCTGCCAGGAGGGAGGATCTGGATCTCGATCTTGGATATCACACAAGGGGAATGAGCGCGCATGCGCATTACATCCACAGGAATAATTAAAGGGTGTGTCCAAAGAGATAAATGGCTACTGCTAGCTAGCTGTTTTAACAGGTATTTTCTGAGTCTTGTAGCTAACAAAAAGCTAGCGCTTTAGTGCAAGGCTAACTCATATGTTGAATAGAAAGTTTGTGCGGACAGATGATGCTATGAAAGATTCTGAAGAGACTGCAACAGCCTTCAATGTGAGTCAAACTAGCCATAACTCGAGAAAGAAGCTTTAGTTTGCTAATCCACGAATCAAAATCCAAGAGAACGTGGCTAGAAGCCTATAGAAGCTGTTAGTTTTCATCGCATTGCAACCGCTGAGCAGTTACAGCTGGAACAGACACACAGACAGACACACACACACAGTCAGCTTTACTGTATCTCTCGTGCGGCTACGCCTCGAGGCATAATAAGTCAATCTGATTGAGCCGCTGGAATTCCAGCGTGTGCAACAAAACTACATCAAGAGTGCTCAGACCCCTTCTCAGGAGGGGGCTGATCCATGAGACTACTTATATAGCTGGTTGTTTTGGAGTGTTCCCTGACATGATTCTATTGATGGCAAGCTTGTTGGTTAGTCTCACGAATTAGCCGCCCTTCCTAGGTCTCTCACTTAGGAAGGGCGGCTAACTCATGAGATTGGCATGCAATTAACACAACGGCAATTAGAGACCTAAGTAGCTAAGGTTAATTAAGTGCTTTGCGCCTCCTAGTCCTCTGGACATGAAAAGCTGACAAGATGGCTGATGATCAGGTACCAGTGAAGTATATGTACTTACTTTGATGTACTCCCATGTTTTCCTATCCAGCTTTAATTAGCTACTACATGCACACTGTATAATGTTTTAATTATTATATACCGTATGCCACATTATGATTTTTGAGGCGCGCCCTAAAAAAGCGTCTACCGTTGCTGTAATTTTTTTATGCCGTCTTTTGAAATAGAAGTGTCTTGTTCATGTTGTGTTTGAGCGATGATGACCTTTATGAACTTATCTAGCTTATTTAGACTGATATGAACTCCGTGGCAGTAATGTCGAAGTTATCTGCTAGTTTTTTGAGACACCTGACGGCAAATATAACATCGTTCATTAGTGGCAAGAGGTCCAGTTTAATGAGGCGACTTTTGTAGTCCAAACTATTACAGGTAAGGTTCAGAACAAACTTTGATGATCTTCTCTGGATTTGTTCCACTTTTGCAATGGCTCAGTTTATGTGACTGGGGTCTCCACCGTGGCAGTTGTGAACAGAATGTTAAATTAGATCTAACAAGTGTAGTATAAAGTGTTCTTTTTGTGTGGAGAGCATGAGAGCGTTTTTTTTTTAATAAGGTACAAACAGCTGTAGGCCTTCGAACATAGGTTGTTGATATGTCCCAGGTGAGACTATTTTGGATGGTCACTCCCAGGTCTTTGTGAGAGTCTCTTGTTAGGATTAGCTTTGAGTCCAAATTGTATAGCGAGCGAGCCAGGAATGGTTTTACCAAAGTGGAGGTAGACACATTTGTCTAAATTGAGTGATAAGTTCCAGTCCTTGCACCATGTGACAAGATGGTCTAGATCAGACTGCAGGTCAGCTTGGTCTTTTGCATTGGCTATTCGCTTCACTAGTTTAGTATCATCTGCATAAATATACATGTATATGGACAAATTAACCGTGGAACCGTGGTTGTATCATTGACATAGACTAAAAACAACAAAGGACTGAGAATGCTGCCTTGCATGAGGTGGTACGCCTGATAGCGCAGATAGTGATGAAGAGTTTGTTCCCTCTAAACAGATATGTGGCATCGGTTGCTCAATAATATTCCATACATTTCCGGTAATGTCTAACCTCCATAATTTGAATAACAGTTGTTTGTGGGACACTTTATCAAACGCCTTAGCAAAGTCTAAGTTGATAACAATTCCCAATGAATAAAGAGAAGCCAGCTAAATCTAAGTGGTATTTTTCCCTCCCATGCATGCAGACTACTGACATCCTCCATCCCTCAACATCGCTGGAGTGGGAGGAATGGCCCTCTCTACCAGTGGGGATGAGTGATGCCTCTTCAGTGTATCTAAATGGAACACTGTATTTTGGAGGAGGAGAATACACTACTAATGATATTGATTTGAGAGTTGAAGCTTCATTATACTCATTCAAACCTAGAATTGACAGCACATGGACAGTGACAGACACACCTACCTTTGGGTATACCCTTGTCGTCCATGACTCTGAACTGCTACTGGTGGGTGGGTGTGAGTATTCTACAGGAGAGGTCACAAACAAAATCTTCACGATGGCGAATGGACAGTTTGTTGAAACACTGCCTCCTATGAAGGAGAGACGAAGTTCCCCATCTGCTGTCAGTAGTGAGTCTGCACTAGTTGTGGCTGGGGGATGGGACGACTCAGGAGCACTCTCCTCTGTGGAAGTGTTCAAAGATGGCCAGTGGACAACTGCTCCCTCCCTGCCAAGTGCAGCATGTCGCATGAAGACTGCTCTCCATGGTGACCAGTGGTACCTGATCACGTTTCAGGGACACGTGTTCTGTGCATCACTACAATCACTCATATCTGGAGCCTACCAGTCACCATGGGAGACGCTGCCTGATGCGCCAAGTCAATATTCAGCTGCTGCTGCCTTTTTTGGTAGTCGTCTCTTGTCTATTGGAGGAGTGATTTATTCGAATTCTAAAACCACAAGAACCATCCATATCCATGCTTTCTCCTTTAGCACCCAGTCCTGGAAGCATGCTGCTGACCTGCCTGTACTCCCAACAGCTGGTGTTCTGTCCAGCAAACAACTAATTGTGAGCAGTGGTACGAGAGTATTTTGCGGAAAACTTAGTGGTGAGTTCAACAACTGTTGTGGAATGCTTTACCATTTTCACCTTAAAATACTAGTGCAAGATTTTGAAAACATACAATGCATGCATCGCTACTAGCTATTGCTAATACACACATGCACGTCGTGACGATAAACATTTTGGCTGCATGCATGCAGACAGAAATCACAGGGAAACCGAAGAGTGCATGATTGTTGCTAAAAGGATGCCAAGTCTAAAATTAATGGCTGCAGCACCTTGCAGTTCTTTTCTCACTCTTGCAGCCACCATGCATGTACCAATAGCTAGCGTTCTAGCCCAGAGCTAACTACTAAGTTGAGTAGCAACAGTCCAAGAGACAAATTTTTCTACGCACTTTTCTGAAAAGGCTGCTATGGCATTCCAAGTAAACAAAACTAGCCAGTAAGCAAAACTAGGCATTCATAACTCAAGAACCAAGCATTATTTTCAAATCCAAGAAAAAATCCTATAGAAACTCTTACTTGCACTTCATTCATCCTTGAGCAGCTGTAGCAGTCCACACACACAAAGCACGCACACACACACACACACACACACACACACAACCGTATTACCTCGTTTGCACTGCATGCTATTCTACTTTACAGTTACTCCTTTTGATGCTGACAGTTACTTCACTATGAGAGCTATTGATCGCCTCAAAGCTTCAGCAGGAATCTCTCTGATAGAGGAGCTTGTAAAACACACGCCCACTGCCTTCCCAGCTGTTGCTGGTGTGGATGTTCAGGAGAAATACTATCCTATCTTGGAAGAGTGGGCGTCAGGATATGGATCACACCTACCCACATGGGCAGAGCTGTTCAGAGCTCTCAAGGAGATGTGCTTGAGTGAGCTGGCTGGTCGGATGGAGAAGTACTTGAGAGGGTCGGTTCCTGAGGACCCACCTCGACCACCCCCTGATAAGGAAGGTGACTCAGAGGAGGAGAAAGATGGTGAGCAAATCAATGGATTATCTGTTTTGTGTTAATGTATAAAATTCCACAGATGAAACACCAAAGCAAGAAATTCTCAGGTTAAACCATGTGCTGGCTGAGTGCATCAGCACTAACACTCTATTGAAAAATACGATCCACAACCTTGAGCAACAGATTGCTCAGTTTGCAAAGGAAAAACAGCATATCGAACAGGAAACCGAAGCTGAGCCACAGGCCACTGATGGTGAGTGATGGTATCACACGGGGCTTAATTTCAGATACTGTACATGTATAGCGTTTGTCTATAGATGAATTTTACATTTACCTAATTTCTTATCAAATCTGCGAGAAGAACCAGTCTCATGAGACTGTCTACTGTAACAGTATCATGCAATACAATTCAGTGAGTCATTTGCATTGTTCTATACTGTTACCTCCACTCAGACCTCCCTGGTGTTGAAGTGGTGGCCAGCACTTGTGTGATCGTAACCAACTCACCCCAAACCTTCCACTGGGTTGGCTATGGGTTCAAGCTCACCATACCCCAAGGCTCTCTGCCAGCTGGTGTTGACCAGTGTCGACTAGATATCAAGGCCAGTGTATCTGGACAGTATCAGTTTCCTGACAATCTCCAGTTGGTCAGCAGTGTCTTCTGGGTGCGTCTTCATCCCTCGGGTCGATTCCAACAGCAGCTGACAGTCGAGATACAGCACTGTGCCAAGATGACCAGCTCCACTAAGCTCTCATTTGTGAGAGCACATTGCTCCCAGGAGAGTCTGCCCTACACATTCAAACAGCTTGAAGGACGTGACTCATTCACAGAGCACAGCTCGTACGGTTGTTTGAGTGTGAATCATTTCAGTTCACTTGCAATAGCTGCGGAGGGTGATATTGATCTACAGTATGTCGCTAGTCTATACTATCTGAAGGCCGACCCTCGGACCGTGGAGATTCATTTCACAATTAATGTGGATGATGAAATACATAATGCTGTGAGTGACAGAGATTCTATGCATGCATGGTGTTCATGTTTCTAAATCTTATTTTTGTATTCTTAGGAAACACAGAAGTTCTTTGACAAGCGTGGGGCCAAAGAAGGGCTGACTTTGGGGGTGGAGTTTGATGACACGACTATTTCACTGGATATTCCACTATCCAGCGGTGTTAATATTAATGAATGGAGTCTTCTACCACTTGTTACACCAACGGTAAAGTCGATGTGCAATAATTATATCAATATGTGAGTTTCTTTGTATTGCAGATATCAAAGAGAAGAGTTGACTCGTTCAAGCCAGGGAGAAAAGTTCCATCCACAAAGCTAGTAGCAACACTCTCTGAGAGTAGCTGGGACTGCAAGGTACCAAGACGTTCACACCTAATAACTTTGAATGGTGCTAAGGAACCTGATAACCAAATGCGAATTGTGTTGGATCCCGTTCTAAATGAAGGTACGATATTATATTGTGTATAGATGTGTTAAAACTTTTACGTTGAACCAGCGCTTATAATAATTGTATGCTTACTATTAGTGGCCCCTCATCAATTGTTCCACTCCACGAGTGCAGTGGCAGTTCCATGTCCCTCTGGCTCTCAAGTTGCATCTGATCAACCAATCACTGTTGCTGACATTGTGAGACACGTGGGCATTAGTGAGGAGGACCTTGATCGAGAATGCTCCAACGAACACTTGCAGGAAATCGGTACTTTCCTGCCAAACTGGCCCAAATTTGCTGAGGCCTTACTCCTGACAACTGCACAAATTACGGGAATTCAGGTCAATCCGAACATATGCTACGAAATGAAGGCCGAGAAGGTGCTAGAATTATGGCATGACAGAGAGAGCTTCAGAGCAACGTATCGTCGTCTTGTTGAAATCTGTCTTCACAGATTCAAGCACGGTGAAGCAGCAAAGAAGATATGCTTATTGGTGAAAGGTTAGTCCATTATGCATTAGAGCCTATACTCACCTATCTCATGGTACCTACGTATACAGTCTGCACTCCCAAAGTATGCAACGTGACATAATTATTACTTTCTCATTGCATTACATGCATGCACATGTATAACTCGTGAGCTGTATACGTATGTTTGCGTGAAATGCAGAGGAGGTACGATATCCGCGTGTCTTAAAGACCCACGTTCCTTATTATATCTGGGTCAAAGTTCAATAGCACATCAAACAAAGTGATACTCATAGCAACTTCAGGCCTCCCTCCTGAAGATTCTGAAGCTGAAACGATGGTTGATTAAGCTAATAGCTATAACCTAGATAAAAGTACACGAATCAGACTTTTGGCAGCTAAAAATAGCCCAGTGCTTATGTTTAAGTTTGGCAGGTAACACGCAATTGAACTTTGACCTAAGGAATGTGAGTTTAAAAACTTCCTTTGACACGCGGATGTCGTACCTCCTCTGGTGAAGTGTGTGCTGGTTAGAATGCTTTGATAAAGATTATAGCAAAGTTTAGCACTCCTGTACATACATATTCTACATAAATTATTATGTGGTCAATAATTTATTTATTTTAGACATTCCCCCGGACCCCCACCACCCACTAGTGAGGATTCACAGAACAAAGTGAGTTTTGTTCCAGATAACGTGTATGCATGAGTGTGATTAACTAACGCAGTGTAATTAAGTTATTGCTTTTACTGCAGGTCTCAGTGAGAACACATCAGAACTGGACTTATTATTAGCATTACCTTCTGTCCTATTGATAGCTCTATTGTGTACTGTTTATTTTTCCATTGCCATTGCCCAATTATAATCTAACACCCCCAATCAAGATTTTTCGGGGGCGTTTCTTTATCGAAGGATAGCCAATGGGTGCGGATTAATTAGAAATTGATACCCAGAGCTAGCTGATCAATGCATGCTAGGTATAGGATCAGGAGCGACTGGTTTCTTGTCCTAAAGTGAAGATCCAAGATGTCCAAGCTTAGAAGTCACCTTGCATGTTTGGTAGATGCTAATACAGGTGAGCTGATTGCAGTAACTATACGAGAGCACACACGTACACATGCACAGTGGAACATGCCATAGCACTTGAATTGCACAGCCAACATTCGCACTATGAACCCGCTGTGCATAATAATAATTATGATGGATGGATATGGATTATATGAACAATAAAATGCATGCAACGTTTTATTGGGGTCTAACGATACATTGTCCATCCATTGATTTAATACGTATAAAATGTTTATGTCTCTATAGCTGATGAAACCAAACTGAAGGCAGCTCAAGAAGTCAGCGAAAATTTAGAAGTGAGAAAATGGAGTCAACTAATCTATATAAGTGTATTATAGCTAAGTGTAATAGGCTTTCAGTTGAAAACATAATTATACGTAAGTCCATATGTCGTTTCGATTTCACCATATTAAATAATTTCTCTTTCATTTTGTGCCCTATCGTGTTCTCCAGACGATCGTGAGCTCCCAGCACTACCAGAACTTCCTGGATACGGCTATACCCATCTTCCTGCAGCTGCTTAAAGATGGTGAGGGTGTTTAATTGTTACAGAGCTTTATTTCACAACTTTACCATTATTCACCCTGCACAACTATTTGTACTAGCTGAGCTTGTTATTGTTATTGTTGTGCACAATTACAAGTACAAAACAAACAAACAAACCAACAGACTACTCATTGTGTTCGGGATACTACAACCAGCCCTTTGGGCTTCTAAATCATGTAGAAACTTCCTAAACAGTGTCTACCCACGCGCGCCTCGGGTAAAAATGTACCTCACTGTAGTAAAGCATGAAGTTCAGTACATGTATCCCAGGCCTATTAGCATTGTGGCTATTGGCGATTGTACCCACGCGCGCCTCGGGTAAAATGTACCTCACTGTAGTAAAGCATGAAGTTCAGTACATGTATCCCAGGCCTATTAGCATTGTGGCTATTGACGATTGTACTGGGAGAGAGTTTACTTCTATTCTTTTTGCATTTTATGGTTTGTCTTCATTTATAGGTGAGCCTCAATTTACTGCTGAGAGCAATGTTCAGGTGAGCTGTTGCACGGACATACTATATTTTCGAGGAGCTAATATTGGACGGATTGCTCAAACTAAGCATTTCGCGGATTTTATTTTCGAGGATAGGGGTTCAGATGACCAGTAGAGAAGTTTAATCAAAAAATGTTTGAGGCAACGAACAATCTGCGAAATTTAGCTCCTCGAAAATAAAGCGCTGTACAGTGTAGGTAGTTAAGTATGATTTGTAATCTCTGTAGTCAGTGACAGGATAATTATTATTTTCCATCACTGTTCAGCAACTCCGCAAGCTTGTGCTGGAGCTCATTCATCGACTGCCAGCCAACGATTACCTCAAAGGGCATGTCAAGGTAATGTGCTGTAGCTGTTACGAATTCCTCAGTACGGTTTGTTTTCAGTAGTATCTAGCATGTATTTACAACTCTTAAGATAGAAAGAATGCACCCAGCTCTGTCTGTAACTTACAGCCTCTACACTTTTTAGGACTTATAGAACATGTCCTGTAATTTATTGAGTTATGAGGTTCTTCACTGTGAGAGGTGTCGATATCCTTACCTCATTTTAATGTGTCTATATAAATTTTAAGGTTCTACTGTAGACTAGTTATAGGAAGTGTAGTAACAATTAACTCTCTGTTAGTATACCCTCCTCCCCCACCACCGTCTGCAGTCGATCCTGTCCACCATGTTCCACCTACTGGAGGTTGAGAACGAGGAGAACGTGTTAGTGTGTCTGAGGGTCATCATAGAGCTGCACAAGCAATACAGACCCTCTGTGTCCGCAGAGGTATGTCGGGAGACTAATAGTTCTGTGTCTTGCCTATACACATATCCATAATTATCACATTCCCACTTCTAGACTGCTCATAAGCTGCTCGGGTGTGATCTCTAGAGTGTATCCATGGTTGCATGCCCACTTATAGAGGCATAGACAGAATTTGTAGCTAGCACTTTTTAAAGGTTGGAGCTTATAACTATGTACGACCTTGCTTACACAGATCACGAGATTCCTACAGTTTGTGAAGAGTATTTATGCTGACCTTCCAAAGACCATGGTGAGATATGCACATGAACCCTAACCACATTAACGTTTGTGTACGTATTCAAATGTGATGTGATGTACTTGCCTCGTTCATAATTTGCCCTTCCCCCTTCCCAGTCTTCTCTGTTTGAGCCTATCGAGGGTGAGAGTTCGGAGGAAGCCACTAAACCATCGGTGAGATTACATATATAATAATAACTATTGATTTAAAAAAATTCTCAGCTAGAGTAGTTAATGACTCTCTAAAGTAGAGTGAAACTCGTCTGTAGAATGGGCCTTTACTTACCAACTGTAGTACGTGTGGAGTGTGTATATGTACTGTTCTATTATATGGAGGTGACCAACTCAATCTGCATGGCTGTACATGTACATGTACCATACGTCTCCTATAACCATAATTATATTATATGACACACACACACATACCCGCACACATCACACACACACACACACACACACACACACACACACACACACACACACACAGTCGTCCCTGCCCAAGGCGGCCACCTCTCTGAAGGTTCTGGCAGAGTTACCCATCATAGTGGTCCTCATGTACCAGGTAACCCATACTATACAAAACATACTCATAATTCAGTACATGTGAAATTCCATTTGACCCCCTATGGAAACAGACAGTCCATGTGATGATCTTGTTGATACCTACAGTTGTACAAGGCCACGGTTCACTCGACAGTCTCCGAGTTCATCCCCCTGACGATGAAAACCATTGTCCTCCAACCGTCGGCCAAGGCTCGGTCAGCCCCCTCATTCAACAAGGAGACGTACGTGGACTTTGTGGCCATTCAGATCAAGTTCCTCTCGTTCCTCGCCTACATCATCAGGATCTACCAGGACCAGGTGACAATATTGAGTGTAGTTTAGGTGTTTCCTCTTGTATTGATCAGTACATTAGTTTTGAATGTGCATGCATATGTATGTAGTGAGAGGAGGTCCGACACGGAGTGCCTCGATTAGGCTAAAATAGTCACATGCAACAATGACTTTACTTACAAGTATGTGCTAATCGAGGTACTCGTGTCGGACCTCCTCTGGTATGTAGTTGCACAATTAGTTTCCAAGCTTCCCCATAGTCTCAACACAACCAGTACATTTTACTATATAAATTATATACTGCAATCAGGGTGTCACACAGGATTTTGAAGTAGAGGGGGAAATAAGAGAACATTTGCTAAAAAAAAGGTCAACTGTTATTTCAATACCCTGTTATACATTGTGTAGTATGTACAATTTCCAGCTATGGACACTCAGTCATACAACTAGTACCTAAATGCAAAAAGGGGGGGGGGGAATTGGAGCTAGGGGGGATATCCCCCCTTTCCCCCTGTATGATACCCTAGCAATAATGGTCATTATCGATCTTCTACCTGGGTGTCCAGGTGAACACGTACGCCCATAACATTGTGCAAGGCTTGATAGCGCTTCTCCACAACTGCCCACAAGAAGTGGCTCATCTCAGACGAGAGCTTCTAATAGCAGCACGCCACATCCTCGCCACTGACCTGAGAACACGGTTTGTCTCGTGCATTGACCAACTATTTGACGAGAACCTCCTGATTGGAGCGGGATGGACGACCAGGGAGACAGTGAGGTCACTGGCGTATAGTATACTGGCCGATCTGGTCCACCACATCAGGGGACAGCTGTCCCTACCACAGCTGGCTCTGGCCGTACAGGTTAGGGGGTCGTGTACATGTGCATGTGTGCATATACTGTGCATGTACAGTGTACACATTGTTAGCAAATGCTTTCCCGATTAATATTAGTGTGCATGGTGACAGTATAATGACTTGTGCTAATCGATTTTCAGCCCTAGATTTTTCTGACTTTCTGACACGACATTTAAATATATGTACAAGTACAGCAACGTAATTACGGGCTATAAATATAATAATGTAACATTTACGACCAGTATAAAGGTAATCACTTTTGTTCTAGTACTGGTGCTTGTGTGTTGTGTGCAGGTGTTCTCTAAGAATGTCCATGACGACAGCCTCCCTGTCAGTATACAGACCATGTCCTGCAAGCTCATCCTAAACCTTGTGGAGTGTATACGCCAGAAGGCAGAGCAAGACCCATCAGTGAGTGGGCGGGGGGAGGGGCTTCTATAGGGAGAGCTTGACCGTGGTATTGTCCCCGTAACGTCTTGCTATTTATGGGTTTATCGATTCTCATTTCAACTCAATTATTATAATTATTCTTGCATGCTGTATGTAATTATGTATTTTTCTGCCCCTCCCTCTTCCTTAGGGTCGAGAAATCTTGATGAAGATGATGGAAGTGTTTATCCTTAAGTTCCAGACTATTGCAGACTACCAGATACCAGAGATATTCTCACGATGGTACAAACAGCACATGTGCTTTTAGTATATAATAATTATAGCCCCTCTGTCATCATGGTCACACGGGCACATTATTATATGAGGGTCCGAGTAGCGGTATATGTACTACTGCGTGCACATTAATCTAGCATTGCTACATGATGATTGAGGAAATGACTGTGTTAATTTATTGGCTGTTGGCTAAAGTGATGTTCTTGATTCTTGTCTATTGGTGGGTGCATTGTATAATTACTTTGTTCCACAGTGTTCAGCCGGCATCAGAGGGTGGGGTCAGTCCACCACCCACGCAAGAGAATGGGGACGATGGGAAGAAGGGGACTTCCTCCACTACCACACCCACCAACGGTGAGTAATAAGGTCTATCTAGGTACATGCATGTAGAGGAAGGTTGGTGGGCAGTCAGTGGTATGCATATTTATCGTGTGTGTCTAGGCCTATGAATGATTAGCGAGACAAAAAATTCTTAATTAGGGGTACTACCAAATTTTAGAGACACAATTTTCGTACAAAATTTGCCGTGGTGACATTGTACAAACGAAACCGTGTGTCTAAATACAATTACGTACTGTACATGTAGCTGTAACGTGTAATTGACATTGAATCAGTTTCTCGAATCATTGAACACACCCCCTCTCTCCTCCAGGCACGTCGTCCCCTCCCCTCTCTGTGACCGACTGCCGTGGGATTGTCAAGACATTGGTGTGTGGTATGAAGACCATCACTTGGGGGGCGGGGTCTTGCAAGGTACCTGGAGCTACTGCCGCAGACATACGTGAGTACATGTACAATATACCAGTGGTGACCCAGAGAGTTCATATTCAATACATGTAGTGCTTAGAATGTTTTGCTGGCCATATTATCTATTGTGGTCACCCATTCAGCAGGCCACCCTCTGTAGTTATAGATTAGTGGGCCCGAAAATCTCCATTATGATAGCATGTGTTTGGACCTGTTTGCAGGCCACATCTTATTACAGCCTCTGTTGATCTGCCCAAGGATGTCCTTCATAAACAGAGTTACCGTACAATTACATCATACCTCCCTATAATTATAGCACCAGGAGTGATACATGTAGTACGTACAGCTTGTACATGCATGCACCTTTAAGTTAATTGTTTCACGACTGAGGGGAGCGTGTAGACAAATGTGTAATTTAATCATTCTGGCTTCCTCAGAACTGTAAACAAATTCTGGTGACTATTTCTTTCATTCTTGCATGACATGAATTGACCACTCCCCCTACAGACACCCAGGGTCAGAAGGTGTTCCTACCTCACGAGACACTGCAGTTTGTGCGACTATTTCGTCACGGTTTAGTGGCTCTGGACATCTACCGAGTCAACAATCTACCCAATGGTGGCCACACCCTCAGGAGCGCTAAGTCAGTTGCAGCTAGTACATTATTTTGTAGAAATTTTGCCTGTTTATGTTTAGATCAGTCATTGTGTTCAGATCGAAATGTTCCATTCTCATATTCTCGAAGAAAAGTACGGGCTCTGGGAGGGGGGCCTGCAAGCTACATGTATGAATGACTGTGCATGCATTTTTTAGCCCTTGGAAAAACCAATATACATGTAGCTATTAATTTTAAAAGAATTGGTGCCCAGTTTGTTCTTGTTCCCTATGCTCTACCTCATTGTGTCCCCTCCCCCCTTCCCTTCAGTTGTCAAACTGTCAAGACTAAAGAAGAGAAGGAAGTGCTGGAGCACTTTGCAGGAGTGGTGAGTTGATCATCAGTACTGTGTGGTGTGTAGAACAATAGTGTACATCCTTTATACATTATTGTAGAGTTTGTTCATTAAGATCTCGCGGGGTTTTTCTTCATAATTTTAGTACAATGTTGTAGGCGTGGGATTATGAGTGTGGGCTCAAGAAGAAATTTATATACGCAACACTGTATATTCTATTGTCTTAAGGTTACGGTATACAGTTCCCACCCACGCTCAAATTTGCGTGGGTGTTCAATGCAGTTCACTAGTAAAATGGCTCTCATCTGGCAATAGTCACTTGACATCAATTCTAAGCATCAGGAAACCCCTCCTTACCGTATAGTCTGCTGTTTCTTATTAAAGGGGCAGGGCGACTCGAAGAGTTTTTCCTAAGAGAGTAAGTTGAAACAAAGTTACGGCCATTTCTAGCTGTTTTTGTAGGCTAATATGGCGACTGTAGAGTAGTAACAAGGATATATTTTTTGCTGTAAGGTCTCTATGAACAAGATCTCTTCGACTCGCCCTCCAGTAAGTCTTTAGGCATCGAATACTGGTCAGAAAGACAACCTAGAAGCTATGCAGTCAACAAAACTTGATACCAAAATTTTCGGTTTTTTCCAGCTGACCTCAGACCACTTCATTGGATTACAAGACATAGATACTTTTAGCTACAATAATAGCTAGCATTGTTTCATGTTCTCTTTTCATTGATAATCATTGCAAGTTACAAAAACAATGTAGTGATGAGAAATAAAGAAAATAAATATCTTATGAATTATTCATGAGCAATTAGTATACCGTAACCGTAAAGAAGTGTGCTACATATAGGACAGTGTGTACTGCATGCATGTGCCCCACCCTTTTTATTCCGACGATATTCACGATACTGGTATTAATGGGATGTGCTGAAGCTCTGCCAGTACTTAATAACATAGTGTGTACATGAGATACATGTAGCACGTCATATCATATAGCTTAGGAGTCGTACGTCTTGTTTGAATCTCTAGCTTAAAGATATCTATGCATGGCTATCTAAATTTTAAAACTTGTGGTGTGCTATATGAGAACTGCTTATCTCTATACTTGCTTGAACGGTTGAGCACAAAGTGGGAGGCACTGATAGAGAAATTCATTGACAATTTGAGCCATGAATAGTGTGTGTGTAGTACAAAACAGCCATTTGTTGCAATCAGTACAACAGTTGCTACTTAACTTGAGCATTCTGAAACTCGTAGGTACAGCTGTATAGTTCAGAGATTCTGTTAGCTATTTCCAGAATGGATGACAACCCAGTATTTGATGAAGCAGCAGCTCCCATCAAACAAGAAGAGCCCTCATCAACAGGAAATTATGATGTACATCCTCCACAACAAAATACCTCAGGCGAACAAGAGAATGCCCAGGGGGAACCTGTACAAGTGAGCAACTTAGTTGAACCTACCAGAAGGAAGCCCACCACTTCATCGATGTCATCGTCATCAAGATCTTCCTACTCGAGTTATTTTAGTAATCAGCCGAAGTTTCTAATGAAGCGATCACGGCGGTACCTAACTTGCTGTGTAGTAGGAATCACTATCCTGCTTTCCCTGCTCTTCATGGCTGGAACTGCCGCTATAGCTGTCTACACACTCATAGAAGTGTTTACACTGAGGATGGAAAATGATAACCTCCAAAAATCGCTCATCGAGTTCCAGCGCCTTGTTTTGGCTCGATTCAACGAAACAGCGTCGTCCCAATGATCCCGTTTAGTGTGATGCCAGTAGCCACTGACTGCATGCCTGTATGGTACCCTTGTTATAATAATTATAGTAAATGTTTTATTGGGAATTTATTGCCTGTTGTGTGTTTACAAAAAATAATGTGCTCTGTTTATGAAAATAGTTTATCGTGTTATCGCATGTAAATTAAGATTCAGTGTAGACCTTGTTTGTGTGTATTTTATTAGCAGCTACAGAATGCATTTTTTTGTGATATTGATGATCTTTACCTAATCACCACACAAATGCCTCTACAAAAATAATGTCCACAAAAACACATGCATTTTGATCCTTTAGCCTGCCCTGCTGGTACCCCTAACTCATGTAACCAAAGCCATCTCGCAAGCTTAAAAGATCAGCTAGTGTACAGTTTCCTGAAGTCTGCTATGAAAGTTTTGATAATTATTGTGTTAAGAAAACATTCAGTTAGGAAACTGTTGGTGTTTAGTACACACTATACAGTCCGTGTAATAATCAGATATACATGTATAGACACTCACGTTTCTGTTAAATGTGTATAATTAGATACAGTGTTCTCTTTGAAGACTTGTATATATTGGCTTAGTTGGTAGTGTGTTTGTATTGTATGTATAGAATATAATTATTACTATGGCAACATTGAAGAAGATGAGTGGATTCGATTACAACAAAGTTTCCAACGAATGCTCTCCTAATTCTGAAGAAGTAGAACCACTCTCTAGCACTGACAGAGAGACCATTACACGAAGACCTGAACCCAAACACGGTCACTTCACTGCAGTCTGCTCTCTACTGGTTATCTTAGTTCTACTGGGTCTGTCCATCGTCGGAGTTGCTGCCATAGCAATGTCATCCTGGAGTGAATTGAACAACCTTCGACAACAGAACGAAAATATCACTCCACTACTAAATTCTCGTGGAGTGGTGTACACTAGATGGGGTAGCATCAATTGCTTTAGCAACAACACTTTCACGCTCTATAGTGGTTTAATGGGGGGCACAAGATCTTCCGATATCAATGGGGGGTCTAGTTTTCTTTGCCTACCTTCTTACCCCGAATACGCCAGTGAATCACGAACTAATCTTCTCTCGGGTAATTTCAGTTTGTTATCAGTGTTGAGATACACATCCCCGGTTACTGATATTGTTTTTTGTGCTGCATGTTCCGTGTTATCTCACACTCAAGTGGTCATGATCCCAGCCAGGACAAGTTGCCCTGAGGGGTGGACAATAGAGTACTACGGTTACATCATGACTGCTAGTTCTCATCGTACAGAGTTCGTGTGTGTGGATCATAATCAAGACACTGTCCCTAGTGAACATGGTGTCATGATGGCAGCCACTGAGTTGTACTATGTCAAGGCACACTGTGACGGTCTTCCCTGTCCGCCCTATGATCAGGAGAGGAGACTCAATTGCATAGTCTGTACCAAGTAGTATGAGTGCGTAGAGTGTTGTGCAAATTTCAGTAGCACTTTCTTGTTATTTATTTTGTGTGATTAATAACTGTATTTGCTGAAAACTATTGAAGTTATGGGAGGTAGGGGAGGTATGTAATTATGAATGATTAATGTGATCTCATTACGTTTGTTCAGTTTGTCTCTTTTATAGTCTGCAGAGTTAGTCGTGCAGTAAACTTCCCGCAATGCATGCATGCACATTAATTGTGTCCACTCTTCCACTCTCTCTTTGTCCCC
Organism: Halichondria panicea; assembly: GCF_963675165.1. NCBI lineage: Eukaryota > Metazoa > Porifera > Demospongiae > Suberitida > Halichondriidae > Halichondria > Halichondria panicea. The sequence continues at coordinate 5,025,305 of NC_087390.1, forward strand.
TCCTCTGCTTGCAGTTCACCATGATGAGCATGACCATGTTCAAGGAGGTGTTCACTGAGCTGGTGGAGTATCTAGTGGAGAGGATACAGAACAACTACGCCCTTCAGATACTGCCCAATGCTCTACTGGCTAACAGCAGTACCTCCGCCACCTTCGCATCTATACTACTGGGGTTCCTCTTGAAGGTACATACATGTTAAACCATTGCATGCATGCTTGTATGAATGTTTACGCCTATCTTTGTGCCTCTAGTACTGTATTGAAGGGCAAGCATAATCATGTTATATTAGTTAATGTTAGTACATGTACTTATACATGTATGCATGCAATCGTTGTCCATTATGTTTGGTATCGTTTAAGGTTTAGTTTAGCCATACCTTAACTCTATAAGGATTTTTTTTTAATGTGTATGCCTCCTAGGGCTAATGATTAATGAGATTTAGAAGAAGCCTCTATTTGGAAGTACATGACGTATGTTTAGTCAGGACCTTGTGTGATATTGTATTTGGTATCGCAATGGGGTCTGACATAATATATTAGAGTATCGTATTGTTAGCGCTTTTATTTCCCCTATGCAGCGTATGGACGACATGGGCAGAGATATGGAGAAGTCAAACCTCTACCTCAAGCTATTCAAGCTGGTCTTTGGTTCAGTCACTCTCTTTGCTCAGGAGAATGAACTCATGCTGAAGGTGAGTCTCTTCTGGCAAAAGTTATTACTTTCTTTCTACCTTTACTTTAATTTGTTTCGATAATAGTATAATGTAATCACATGTACATGCATGTACTCTTTACCGTATATCACATATACATGTGTACATGTCATTCACACCGTCACCTCTACCACACTCTCACAACTTCACACACTCACACCCACTCCCCCCCACAAACACACGGACACAGCCACACCTCCACGAGATTGTGAATCGTTCGATGAGTCTGGCCAACACTGCCAGTGAGCCGTGTAACTACTTCCTTCTACTGAGGGCTCTGTTCAGGTCCATAGGTGGTGGCAGTCACGAGCAGCTCTATCAGGAGTTCCTGCCCCTCCTATCGGACCTTCTGCAGGGTGAGTGGGTGTGGTCATGACCCCCTGCGTAGATTGTTGCCTCCACAGTACATGTATGTACAGTATGTACCTCTTACATGTGCGGTTCTCTCAGGACTGTGAGCATACAGTGTGTATTTCCCTGATTGTAATATATCTACTGACCTGTATGCACCCTATACCACTTTGTATGTACGTATCTTATGCATTTACCATCTAACATGTGTTAATGTTTGTCACAGGTACTGAACCTGCATACTTGTATAGAATGTTCACCTTGATTCCCACTCATCCACTTAACTGCTGCGTACATGTATATAGTCTGTTATATGCCTCACCCCCTCACACACACACACACACACACACACACACACACACACACACACACACACACACACACACACACGCACACACACACGCACACACACACACACACACACACCCCTCCAGGTCTGAATAGACTCCAGAGTGGTCAACACAAGCCGTACATGAAGGACCTGTTTGTTGAGTTGTGTCTGACGGTACCAGTGAGACTGAGCTCCCTCCTCCCCTACCTGCACATGCTCATGGACCCTCTGGTCTCAGCCCTCAACGGATCTCAGACACTCATCAGTCAGGGACTGAGGACACTGGAACTGTGTGTGGATAATCTGCAACCTGACTTCCTCTACGACCATATCCAGGTGAGCTGGTGATTGATGTGTCAGTGGGAGCTTCCTTACTTAATCTCGTAAACGTACTGTAATTTACAAATGAAAAATCAATTAATATGTAGGGAAAAATGAGTTTTTTGAATCGTTGTTGTACAGTATTGTAGAATTTCTATATCGTCTTGAAGGTACATGTGTTGTGCTTTATACATGTAATTCGTACACCCCGTCCCCTCCTCAGCCGGTACGTGCTGAGCTGATGCAGGCACTGTGGTCTACACTCCATAATTCTGATGACAACGTTGCCACGGTAGCGTATCGGGTATTGGGCAAGTTTGGAGGGAGCAACAGGAAAATGCTGTCCACCCCTCAACCAGTAAGTGTATGGTGATGATCAAGTGTAACAGCTAGTTGGCTGTTGTGCTGTTTATATTTTGTTAATTATGGTTACTATTCCTTACAGTACATGTACATTGTACACGTGTATTTTTTTACCTAAATTACGGTCTAACAAAAACGTGTAAATATTTACCATTAATGTAGAAAGATAATTATAATAGCAATAGGTGGTGTGGTCAACAAATGTGGGAGTGGCCAAACATTTTGCGTCGTGCGTAAACCTTCCCAAACTTTTAATCCTAGATGAAACCCTTATTATACATGTACATGTAGTTTCACCCACTCGCCCCCCTCCAGCTGCAGTACAAGGACACACTCCAGGAAGGTGCTGCCCTCCGTGTGACCTTCCCTCACACAGAGGACGGGCACGTGGACTTACAAGTGGGTGTGGTCATAGAGGCGGCCCTCAAAGTGCTCCAGCCGACACAAACTAGCAGCACGGTTGACTCGTTCTATAGACAGCAGGCCTGGGGGGTCATCCAGGTGAGGGGATTGTGTGTGTGTGGGGTCATCCAGGTGGGGGGTGGATTGTGTGTGTGTGTGTGTGTGTGTGTGTGTGTGTGTGTGTGTGTGTGTGGGAGGAAGTGGGTCATTCGTCTGATTTTAAAATCGTACTTGTAAGTAAGGAATTATCGTCCTATTGAATTGCATTACATGTACATGTAACTTCTTGAGCTCCACTTGGTCTAGGTTTCATTTATTTATAGGGGGGGGGGTGAACGTTCTCCAGTAATTTTATCATTTTTTTTCTTTCTTTGCTATATAAAATAATGGTCATTCTCTCTCTTCTAGTCATTCTTGGTTGCCATGTTGAATCTAAGTGACGTGGACTCTGACCTCTACAACCTCTTGAAGGGTGTGACATACCAACCTACAGAGCTACACTCGGGACGACTCAAGCACATCTGTCTGCCCCAATGCTCCAATAAACAGGCCCGGGATTCATTCGAGTCTGCTCTCTATGGAATCTTCAGTAAGTTAAGTGTCGCAGTAATTGTTTGCAAATCTTTCAGGGTATATTGGTTGGCATTTTTTTTAAAAACTGATATAATTATGTTAGTATTTGTTTCCTCCCATAACTTGCTAACTGAAAATTTGATTCTGTAGTTCATACTGCACCCATTCTTTCTCCAGTTTCATCGTGCCTGCGTGACCTTCGTACGGATGCTCTGGTATTCATGGCGGGGATAGTCAAACACATCACCACTGTAGCAGTACTGCAGCAGTGCAGCTCAACCAACCTCCTCAAGCAACCGTAAGAATCTCTCTGTAGAGCTCTAAGTAAAATAATATTGCTTTGAGGCTCGTAGTCTCGAATGTGTGCAAACATCTGTACACTCAAATAGTGTTTTGGTACAATAATTATGGACACCATTGATGTCATGGATTTACTGTTAGTTCAGTGTACATGTGTAGGGATTACATTTTACACAAAAATTGAGTAACAATTTACAGTGTGTTAGTACATATGTAGCAGTTTAATGCACGCGGCCGCAGCACAATGTTGTCCCATAACAGAAGTACATGCACTCCTGCCTGCAATACTATCCCGTATTCTGTTACTAACGCACATGCACTTGTGCATACATGTACTGCAGAGCTGAGGATGTGATGGATGTGTATGTTCTCTTGGACTCAATCACTAAGTGCATGTGCTCTGAGGAGAAGGAACTCAACAAGATCGGAGAATTAGCACTGAAGATTGTTATAGAAACGGCCACCACCATTCTGGGAGATAAGGAGAAAGCGTCGGAGCTGCCTTTGTTTGAGGTAGCCGTGGACAAGATGTGTGGATGCTGCTATGAGAGGGCGTGGTTTGCCAAGAACGGGGGGTGAGTGCATGTGTGGGGTGTGTGATAAGGTATGTGTGAACATGATTGTACATGTAGCTGTGTCATTGCACTTAGAAATCCTTTTTTCGGTGCGGCCATGTAAAAATGTACAGGGAATCTCATTAGCTGCTTACATCCTGTATAGTCATTGTTCATTTGTACTGTTAATGATCTTTACCAAATGTGCATATTGTTCGGTATTTGTCAAATTATAAACTGGTGATCTTTACCTAATCAGAAATCCGGTCATTGTTCACTTTTGCTGTAATGATCTTTACCGAATATGCATAATTATTTCTGTGGTATTTGTCAAATTTTTAAATGATGACCTTTACCCAATCAAAAACTCACTATAATACCTCCACACACACACACACATGGACAGCTGTTCGGCCATTCTCTTCCTAATGGAGAAGATGCCTCTAAAGTGGGTTATCAGTCACCAGCTAACTTTCGTCATGGCCCTTCTTTACGTCCTCCTCGATCTGACCAATGAGGTGTCTTCCGGCACCATGGATCGCACCAAAGAGTACATGGATAAGCTCCTGTCGCTATGTAACTCACAGCTACCGACAGAAGAGGCGGAGCTTACTAGCGTACAAGAGAAGGCGACATTTGCCGTGTGTCGACACCTGGTGAAGGAGGTGATATCTCCAAACGAGCATGTCCGGAAACAGGTGAAGAGAAGGGGAAGTGGGGTTATGGGTACTATTGTTGATGTATGATTAAGTGGGTATGTGTATGACAGCTAGTACATGTACATGTACTTTGTTCTTATGTACATACACCTATGTGATGGTGTTGTTGAATATGATAGTACAATTATGTTTGTTTGTGTGACGTAATTAATTGATTTCATGATGCTTATGGTGACAGCTTTTTTCATCTGCGTGATAAATTCATAGCTATACACACAGTCAACTGAATTCTCAATGTCCGTGTATCTTGTGTATTTTTAGTTTGGCTCTTGTTGATATGATGTGTTCAGTCAACCATGCACCGAACTCCCCCCCCCACACACACACACTCAGGCACACCACTCTCTCCGTCAACTAGCAGACATCTCCCACAAGTCAGTCACAGAACTGATGGAGCCACACAAAGAGATCCTAGCTGACATGATACCTCCAAAAAAACACTTGCTCAAACACCAGCCAGTGAGCACGCAGATAGCTCTGATGGACGGGAACACGTTCTGTACCACACTCTCCCCTCGTCTCTTCTCTCTCAAGCTGTCCATCAATGAACACCAGGTCTTCTTTCAGGAGGTGTGTTACCTGCATGGAGATGTGTTTATGTCAAACTGATCATCTGTAGCACATTTCAAATTGATTAAACTACGTACATGTACAATTCATGTCTGTATGTTGTACATGCACAATCATGAATGGTTCATGTATTAGTGTGTTGAAGGACTGATTGTCCTGATTATGTTAAACTTACCTGCCATTCGCTCTCTCTTTCTCTCTCTCTCACACACAGCTGATCTTCCTGTGTGACAGTGATGATGCCACTCTGGCTAAGCTGCCTTGTTACCGCTCAGTTCCCTCACTCACACCTCTCAAGGTACACATTATAGCCTAGTACATGTACGTGTAGATATGTACATGTAGATGTAGATATGATTGCCACTCTTAAGCACATGTACATGTACACGGTTGTGTGTACATATTATTGTCATCTACAGTCATGGCTAGTTGAGATTTTACAGTATCTTCTGTGGTCTTCTAATATGATGTGTTATAATGTACTCAACAATTTCTCTCGTTAATTGCCTCAAGATTTTTTCAGTTCGACAGTTATTAATATTCCATTACCTGTTATGATTATTTGCTCCCTCCTTAATACCGTACCCCCCCCCCCCCTCCAGGTGAGTGGACTGGCGGCACTGGCTGCTTGTCACTACCTGCCCGATGTAAGGGAGAAGGTGTTCACTGTACTCTACAAGGCCATCAACTCCACCGTCAAGGAGCTACAGGAGGCAGGAAAGGACGCAATGAAGAAGGTTAGCAAGTTGTTTATTTACAGTATGTCTCCACAAGCTTACATTTACATTTAATGTACAAAATTATATTTGTTACATGTCCGCAATTATAGTTTGACTTGTACATGTATAGTACAATTATACATTGTACAAAATCTAATGCCACAAGTTACAGCTAGTGTACGGTATACACGTAGCCTCTTAGACCGAACCAGCTAACACATCCATCCCCTCCCTCTCCTTCTCCCCCTACAGTTCATGGCTGAGCACAGCCAGGCCGATATTGAGCTGGTCCACAGTGCACTGAGACCACTGCTCATGATGCTGGGGGACTATCGTAACCTCAATCCCACCCTGCTCCTGAGACTCACTCACATGATCGAACTATTCCCCACATCGTTCAACGAGAAAATGTGCAACTCTCTAATGGTGAGAGGAATGGATTGTTGTGATTCTGTGTGCTATTGTTGTTTTTGGAGTTGCCATATTTGTGTAATTAAGTGTTTTTAAGTAAGTTTGTGGTGGCCATAACTGGCAAAGTGCCATGGGCTAAGTATATACATGTACGTAGTCAGTAGTGCATAATTATACACAGTCATACTGTAAAAGGTTTAGGCAGCTAAGATCTCAACTGAAGTCATGTTTTTATCACTAAATCTTGTCCCAGTGGACACCTTTCACCCCACCCATCCCACACACGCCCACACCTTCACCCCAAACCCCCACACGCATACCCCTCACAGGCCCACCTCCGCAGTTGGATGGAGGTGGTAAGCTCCACCTCTCAGATCCCGGCTCGTAAGGGAGATGAGGTTCAGATCTGTCTCCACATCATGAACATGTTCCACCTCCTACCAGCCTCCACCTTCAGACTGTTTGAGCCACTCTTGATCCTGGCCCTCAAAGGAGAGAAGGCCCTCGGAATTGAGGTGTGTGTGTGTGTGTATGTGTGTACGTGCGTGCGTGCGTGCGTGCTTATTACATGTACATATAATAAAATTATGTCATTGAGGTTGTGTTTCAATGTATGGTAGGCCTTAATACAGTTACTGCATGTGTGGCAGCACAGTGTACATGTATCTATGGTTTTGTATTACTGACTGGTACATGTGCATCCATGTGCACATGCTTGGTGATAGTTAGTGGCTAGAATAGCTACAAATGTATATAAATGTAAATTATATCTATGTCTGTCAGTAACAAATAATATTGACAAGTGAGATGTACATCTCCGTACACACACACATACACACACACATACACACACACACACACACATACACACACACACACACACACACACACACAGTTGGGCAGTCCGTTTCGGCAACCTGTGTTAAAGTTTGCTCTCAAGTTTCCTTCCAACACGGTCGATTTTTTTCTGTGTCGTCTTTTTGACTCCGCCCTATCTCGTCTCTTTCTTTATTTCGTCTGTCGCAAGGAGGGTGCTCCGCTGGTTGAGTCACTGGCCACCTCCCCTCAGAAGATCATCAGCACTACATTCACTTTAGCTGTGAGTCTAGAATTATAATTATGCAGTGTACACCTGCATGTCCACTTGTCACACAGCTATTATAGTTCCCATTAGATCTTATCACAGCTAGTGTCTATTATAAACAGCTACCCATTTCCCCAGAAAACTGTCCCTAAGAGGAAAACTCACATGCATATATACACATGTATGTGTATTCACTTTAGGCACTGTTTTTTTAGCTATGAAAGGTCACCCTTTTGAAGTGAGTTTGCAGAATGTAGTTTGTATAGATAGCTGGCATGTGTGTTGTACTAGTTGATATAGTGAGTTCCTGGAAGCACTGTGTCAACCATTCCTCTTTGTTTGTCTAGATACATGTACTAAACAAGGGCCCTTAACCATTAAAATGATTATTCTCTTCCTACATTGTAGGTGTATGCAACCTGATCACTGCCGCCCACCCACCCCCTCACTACACACACACACACACACACACACGTGCACAGTCCCAGCTGCTAGGAGACGACTCTGCCGTGAAGAGGCGGGAACTACAGTTTCAGGGAGTGTCCCTTTGTCACATGCTAGTAGAGGGGAATGAGGAATGGATAAAGGACCAACCTCTAATGGTGGACTTCCTCAGGAAGATGTGGGTGGCTGAGGCCTACCACAGCAAACTGGCCACTGTGAGTTCATGTGTGGGTGTGGTATTCATAGCAACCCTTCAGGCAATTTGATACCACAATGTACGCCTGTCTCTGTGTCTCTGTTTCCTGGTACACTGTACACATGTGCAGTAGTCAGCAGGTGTTTGTTGCCTAATTTTGTGAATCTATAGTAGATTCTGAGCATTACTCTATTTAAGGTGGCTGTAAATGTGTAGTTCAACGAAATTGAGCTTTTGAAGAACAATACTTCAATACAGCAACCCTTCAGGCAATTTAACCACAATGTACATGCACCTGTCACTGTGTCTCTGTTTCCTGGTACATGTACACTGTGTAGTACACATGTGCAGAGTCAGCAGGTGTAAATGTGTAGTCAAGGATTAACTGTGTACAAGAGTTCCCTATACTGTCTATAAAAATTAAGAGTCCTAGATATACAGCTGCTGCATTTACATTATAGTTCAGAGCTAGAAAACACATCCCATATTTTGCTTTCTGGCTCCCACTCTGCCTTCTTTAATAACATTAAGGTCATTATTTTTGCTCTAAAGAACAATATTTATGTGTGCATGGCTACTCTTTAATACAGAAACTAATTGTAGATAATGAGTAGTTTAAGCTGCTATACAATGTACAAATAGTTCAGTACTAGCGTCTCCTCCTTTCTTGCTCTTCTTGCTGATCATCTGAGGCGGTTGAAAACAGAGCAGCAAGTCCCCCCAATACTGCAGCTCCAGCCACACCCCAAGCTAACACTTCTCCCGTACTCCAACCATCTTTACTTTTTGGCTCCAACTCCGGTTTCTTTTCCTTCTTTTTTCCTAGCAGCTTCTTTGCGAGCTTGTTAGAGAAATGCTGGCAGTTGTTCAGGCGATAGTGATAGTCACCAAATTCTTCGAGACATGCGAGCCCCGTGTCCATGATATTTTCAGCAGTGCAAGTGACATAACCAAGACACTGAAAATCTTGTTTCAGTTCAGTTTGAATATCAGAGAGTGTTGTGATGGGAATAACAACTTCCCTGGGGGCAATTTTCAACCAAACGCTAAACCCTCGACTGCTTCTGTACCGAGGTGACTGGCATTCAAAGAAAAGCGAATAGTGTTCATAAATATACGAAGTGAATTCGTAGACTTTCCATTTCTGAGTTGAGTCCATTGGTGGCATGTCGTGTTTGTTCCATTGGTTTTCAACGTTGTCATAGTACCTCTGAATAGATAGTCTAGTTCTCTTGAAACCAGTAGCTGTAGCTGGATCACTACAACTACAAGTATGACACGACTCTGTGGTCAGATAGCCTGAAGCTGTAGCCATTATATCGCCTACTGGAGTTTGCAGAATCTTTGCAACACATGAATGAAAGTGTTGAGCACTGTGGTTCCTTATGTGGGAAATGCTCATACATTTAAGTAGTAAAACAGACCACAGTGTGTACACAAAATCCATATAAGGAACGGGTAACGCTCTACGCTTTTACTGGTGTGTTGCAAAGACTCTGCAAACTCCAGTACCTGGAATTGACTCCTTTGTTTTGAGTTTTGTAAACCTATATGTAGTACTTATCAGATAGTGTTTAGACTGTAGGTGTGTAAACAAATTAAGGGGGTGTAATGTATACTGTATAGTATACCTCTGTGTAAACAAATGGCATCACATGATCACAAGGTACTGTATACATGCTTGTTTGTCCATTCTGCATACACAAATGATTGATTCTTAGCAACCTGAATATTATAGCTTACAATTTAATCTGAATATTATAGCTTACAATTTAATCAGCTATCAAAGTTACTTACAAACTATAGCCAACCAACTTCTTGCTGTGTCTTTAATGTACAGAATAGGTCAATGTCATATATACAGTTACGCAGAAACACAAGGAAAGGTATTTAGATAACTATGTGTAATAATTATAATTGATTTTTGAATGCACACATAATAATAATAATCATTATTACTTTAGTCATCATCATACATGTAGTAATCGTCATCGTCATCATCGTGTGAATGATTATGGTAATGATCGCTCTTGTTGCTTCCTAGAGCCGTGACAACAGCAGCTAGCCCAGCTCCTATAGCTCCCAATACTCCAACTCCAACACCTACCATTGTCGCTATCTTTTCAGAATATGTCCACGGTTGTTCGACTCCGAGGACTTTGGCAAACTTGCTGCAGAAGTGTTGGCAATTGTTTGTGGCCTCATCGTAGTCTCCAAACTCAGCTAAGCACTGCAATCCTTTCTTTATAATCGCTCTGGCTGAAAAACTGATGACTCCTAGCTTAGATGTACCAGTCTTTTTCTGCCTGACAATTGTTTTTGGTGTTACTACGTACTTCTGTTCTCCAGTCACTATTAATTCGAATGTGAAACCATTATTGTTGTATGGCTTGTCTTCACACACAAAGAACAAGGAATAGTGTTCAAAAATTCCTGGTGGTGATAGCTTATATACTGTCCACTGCACTTTTTCACTCTTGCCTGGCAGAGTCAGCTTAGCCCATTCTGTTTGTACTTGTGTATAGTAGCTCCGTACAGCATCATCAGTTGGTTTGAATCTCCTAGCCTTTGTTGTTACTCCACTAGAACATGCAGCGCAAACCTCTACAGCAGCAGTTGCCATAGTGTAAACTGGTTAGCTTCTTAGAAAACTAGAACTCCTGGTACTACCTGATGCTCAGAGACACTATAGTAGAGATACCACTTTTCATTAGAGCTATGTCAACATTACATCATTAATTTTGTATCCTCAGACTTCTGGGAATTGTGACTCATAAACTCATTATGCATGCTTGGGTTGCACTAGACTGGAAACCACTCCCTTGCTTCTGGGCTCTGGGGACTGGCAAGTTGCCGTGTTGAGAGTTGTCCTGTTGGAATGCAATTAGAACAAACCACAAAATGCGTAATGCGTGGGTGATATTAGTTCAGCCTCGATAACAGACCGCCAGTAAATGTACTTATACTCGAGGCCGGTAATATTTTGTGCAGTAATAGTTAGCGTGTGGGCGGTGGCACATGAGTATTGTGACGTATACATTCTTGTGGCAGCGTGACATTCCTCACGCACTGGGACAACTCTCAACATGGCAGCTTGCCAGTCCCTTTCTCCCGAGAGAAGGGGAGTGGTTTCCAGTCTAGGGTTGCACTACATTGACCACATCATGCCTTGCAGCACTAGAGCCACTGAGAACTGGGCATTTTCCACACTAATAGTACTACTGGGCTGTAGTTGCATACTCCCTATTCATACACTCCTGGTATATATAGGTGTACTTCCTAGAAAGAAAACAGCACTGAATAGGTAATCTATGAATACACTTATATAATTATTTCCCTTGTTTAGGCTGTTTATAGTCACTCTTACAAGTGTGAATTAGCTTATACCATATAGTATACCCTCGCGAAAATATCCCACAGCTTACTAGGGGACTGGGCGTATAGTCGCGAATGGCGAGTTTTCAATTGAATATAGGAAAACCCCGAAGGATGGACAAGTCATACTCTTAGAGAGCTATCAGGTACTTTGTTTCAGCAAACCAAGGCAAGGTAACCAGCACAATTGGGTGATGACTTTGTTCTAAGATTTGTGTTAGTTGTTCCTTTTCTCTGCATGTAGGGCGAATTGTTCCCTGCATATACATCTTCACACAGAGAACTTATACGTCTGATCATGATAGCAAGGAGTAGAGTCTTAACTTAACTAGCTACTACTTAAACTTGCTTTCTTCAGTAACATTAATTGTAAACATGTGGTATTTAGACTGCGCATGCTCAAACTCTTGATTCTGGGTGAGCATAATTATTATCGAGTCAAAGTACCCTTGTGCAAGCAAAAAGAGGGGATGGGCGTTTATAGATGGGCTTATTTTGCGAGGGTACTGTATAATTATAGGAGTTGTTACCCTAGATTATTATAATGTGTATGTGCTAATGAGGTCAATAGCAGAGCACGTTCTATGCTCCTATATTCAAGGATGCACTTATAATTATGCAGTTACTTTCGAGCCCCACACAGTTACCGGATGCCTCTGTGACGAGGCATGACTCGATAACTAAAGTGTTTGTGTGATGAACCCCGAAAGTTATGCAGTCAATTATGGCTTCAGTTAGCGCTCGCGGTAGGCACATCAAACGTGCGCAGGTTGAACAAACTTTAATGATCTTCCCAGATAACTTTTGGCCTTATATATATACTGTGACATTACACACTTTCTGAGAATATCTTGTCTCTTCTATAGTCATGCATGAGAACAAAATAATGGCCTTTGTGTATAATCTGGTACATATACTATAGCTGCCACTATAAATGGCCTGTGTGGCCCTTTGTGTAATCTGGTACACTAGCTAGCTGTCACTACAATGTCATATTCCTAGCAACTTAATTATGTACATGTGTCTGTACATGTGTCTGTATAAAAATTCTATCAATAGAAATCTATTTTTATCCCTTTCATGTTTTTCATATCTAGAGCACTTTTTGCTTTATACACCCTTTGTATCGCATAGCGTGAAATTCGCTATTTGGTTCAAAACCCCTCAGAAGAAATTTTCGTGGGTTATAATATTCGATATTCGCAATTCAATGCCAGGAAACCACACCCACCAAGAGCTTTGCATGTGAAGTATCGGTGCGCGGGAGTTTATCCCAGTTTTGATTTTCGCGTTAATTGCTCTGCCCTCGAAAAACACAAATTATACATCTCACGAAAAATTTCCCACTAAAGTGAAGCCCGGCCTGTAATATATTTGTTGCATTTTTACCATGATACCATACTCTGTGTCAGAGGCAGTCGGACATTACTTGAGAGTTCACTAATTATGACCTTTTAATTACATTCCGGACCAACATGACTGAATCTAGCTATAGTATGGGTATTATGTGCTGATAGGGTTAGGTCCAGTAACCATCACAGACACCAACACAACTACATAGTTGTCAACAGATTCAGCGACAGAAACCGTGCAGATGATTTATAAGACTAGCAGAAGCACAGTAGATGCTACTGCTGAGTCAGCAAAATATAAAGCAATTTGGCCTGGAATGTCATTAATAGTTAATTATACTGAACCCTCAAGTGATGTCTGACCTACCTCTTATTAAGCGCATGCGCACACTGTTCCTTTTGAGTATAGCAAAGTTCTTTAAATCGTGATCAGTTTGAATAAATTTCCTGGCAGTTGTAATCATTCCTCTGGAACAGGTATCACAAGGTTCAGCAGCATTTGCCATAGTGTAAACTAACTAGCTTCCCAGAAAATTGTGGCTGTGCAAGTAAACGCCGTTTTGTAGTCACTTGCATGTGTATAGTCATGCTAGGTGGTTATTCAATCATAACAAAGGGCACTAGGAAAAATACCAGCTGTACATAAGTACATGTACCTACATGCAATCTGCAACAGTAGGACAGTATCAAGCTTAATTAAGTACTGGGAGGAGTATGACATGCCTCCTGACTCACTGTAGTTTTATATTAGTTATAGATCTCTACGTAGGCATTCCATATCTCAACCTCCACCTGCCCACGCTCATTTTCACCCTTCTACCCTCACGCGACTTTGCGATACAGGCTCTGCTTTTTCTTTATCTTATTGAACGATTGTGATAAAGAACAGAAAATGCAAATGCTCGGACAGGATGTGTGCATGCATATACTGCTATCTACATTTATTAATGTAAATCTATTTTTAGCACTTTCATGCATTCTGTAATAATATTTAAACATCCATATTACATGCACTTTATACATGCAAGGCATCGGCACACTAGCTATAGCTGTTCCCTTTGTCTTCGGTATCAAAGTGAAACAACATTATACATGTGCACTGCACGTGAGTATATTGCAATAGTCAGAAATAATACAGTGATGCTGAGTTTCAAGTCTATACAGCATATAGTTTCAGTGCCTCCTTTTTTGCTTTCCTTGATGATCACCTGACGCGCTTGAGTACAGAGCCCATCCTAAAACGCCGGCTGCTACTAGTCCTAGTCCAACCTTTTCACCATCTGTCCATGGTTGCGAAATATGTAGCTCTCCAGCAAACTTGCTGCAGAAGGATTGGCAGTTGTTTGTGATCTTGTGGTAGTTTCCAAACTTGGCTAAGCAATTCAATCCTTGATTCATGATCGCTTCGGCTGAATCCTGAATGACTCCTAGCTTGGTTGTACCACTGCCTTTCTGCCTGATGGTTGTTTTTGGAGTGACGTAGTTTCCAGATTGCCCTCCAACAACACATACTAGCTCGAATGTGAATCCAGGGCTTCCACGATATGCTGTGTCTTCACACAAAAAGAGCAAGGAAAAGTGTTTCCATAGTCCTGGTGATAGCTTGTATACTGTCCACTTCACTTTTTCAGTAATGCCTGGCAGCTGCGGTTTGAGAGCCCATTCGGTGTCTACTTCTGAAAAATAGCTTTGTATGACAGCCTGATCAGTTAGTTGAAACCCCCTAGCACTTGTGATTATCTCTCCACTGGAACTTGTACCACTTGTCATACTGTAATGTAAAGTAGATTCCTTGTTTAATTCTCTCCACTTGTGGTAAAAGTATGCCTCTTGACTTTCAAAAGCATGCAATGTTGTAATGCCTTGCAACCATGAATAACATTAATTTTAATTCCAATGATGTAATTGCCTGCAAACCATGAATAACAATTCATTTAAATCCATGCAGTCTTCTTACCAGAAGAGTGATACTACTTAAATAACTAGAGCACTGAAGTGCTAACCCTCGGCTGTATAATCTATAGAAACCAGAAGAGTGTTGTGACAATTGAAGTTGGCTCTCCCTCTATAGTAGGTAGTTCATCAGGAAGAGCCAGTGTTTCCAGGCACTACAATGATAAAGAAGCAACAAACTACTTTTTAATAGAGACCGGTAAATGATCACTTCAGCTGCAAATATGTAGATCTATACCTCGAATAAAAGTCTGTAAGTTTAGCTTTTGCTTGCTTTTATATAACAACGAAGCTTTAACATCAAAATCTGCCACAATTAAAACTGTTGTTTGAAGGCTACCCATGCTTTAAACGCAGTGCTGTGGCATCCAGGTGAGTAGACTCAGATGTTACACAAACAAACAAACCAACGTACTATATATACCCGTGGCCGCCCACGCGTGCCTCGGGTAATAATCACCTACATAGCTAACACCAGATTTATAGTTTGGAATTAAACATGGACATACACATACAGTATTCCCTATAGGAACTAGCTGTGTATATATACACTGTAAGAGTATGTGATGATAATGTGGAAGTGTATAAAAGGAAGTGAATAGTGAATAGAAGTATCATTAATAAAACCATGCAGTACCATGCATGCATGACATAATTATGTTTTCACCATAATTATTTGCTCCCTCCCCATTAGGACAACATCAAGCTCAAGTACTGGGAGGAGTGCTCTATGCTAGTGACATGCCTCCTGACTCACTGCAAGCATCACCATGACGACGTGACCACACTATTCCAACTGCTCCGTGTATTCACCACTCGTCATGTCAAATCGTTTCATTTCCTCACCTCTTATTTGGAGAACGATGTGGCAAAGCTGTACCCCATTGCAGAGAAGAGAGTGGTCTTCTTCAAGTTTGTGGAACTGTTTACTGATACTGAGTTCCCACAAGAGCTCAAGGGAAAGGTTGGTACTAATACACGTAGTTATTGTAGAAGCTATACCTGTATTTTCAAGGTTACTGTATTGAATTTGGTTTGTTTCACTGTATATGCATGTATATAGAAGGGGTGGGTGAGTTTTTGGTAAGTGACAAACATGATACTGGGTTAGTATCTATAACTGTGTGCATTACATTCAGGTGTATGTACGTAATAAAGATTTTATAAGTTCGTGTGCTACAGTTCATTGACATTGCCCAATGATCCATGATATAATTATTTCAATCCTTCCCCCCCCCCCCCCCACACACACACACTCACATGCACAGATTCTTCAGTACATTCTGATCCCCATGTTCACGGCCACGTTTGAAGAGGGCAAAGGTGACGAGTTGCTGGGGGGAGCCCCTGATCCGGAGCATGATAACGATGAGAATATTATCAGTGTGTTTATCAACAAAGTCATCAATCCAGACAAACCTTTTGGATCTTCAGTAAGTGTATATGTGATGTGTAGTTGGACGTACAACTACACATTTGTGAGCCAAACTAGGCCTTTGTTTAAGACTAAACACGAGACATTCCTTATGTACAATCATGCATGTTTGAAAGCCGCTATAGTAGTGCGAAGTGAATCAATTTTTCTAGAATAATATATTTACTTATTAGCAGTAGCATAACTCTGCATTCTATGTAATAGATGTAATAGATACAGCGTGAGACCAAATGTTGTATGCAATATACGGGCACAAACCCGAGGGCAAGCTGCCTGTATATTGTACAACACAAGGGTTCTCATTAGCACTATAAATGTGTTTTATAACACGACAACCCTTACCAAAATGAATGATGCCTAAGAGGCTGTGTGACCGTGTAATAAGAATATTACGTGGAAGGGAGTGTATGCATGACTTTTATTACACGCTTGTTACCTGATAACGTGATATAAAGATGTTATAGCAAGCCATGCAAATTTAGGAGGTTGTCATTGTACCAATCATTCATTGCAGCAATTATTATAACAATATTGTGTACAGCACATGTGTATAGACATTGTCCAAAAAAACCATACTGCACCCTTTGTAACACCCTTTTATCGAAATACTTTCTCAACTGCATGTCCCACTCCTTTCACAGCACCTACAAATGCACCTATCATCATCTGATGTGCTATCTGTGCAGGTTCTGCTATACGTACTGCATGTCTTCTCCCGTCTCCAGGGTCATGCCTCTTCTTAGGGTGGCAAGCAACCTTCCTTTGTTTTGGACTAGCTTGTTGTTGGTCTCTATTAGCGGGCACCTTCTTCGGAATAACAGAATGGCAAGCAACTTTCCCAAATCCTCCACAAGCTTGTTGTAGGTTTTCATTAGCAGTAACAAGTTCAATGTCAGCCTTTGTCTGTGGGTGGATCTTGTCTAGTTGAAACTCTGCTGTGATCTCCTCGATTCGTTTCAATAGAGGTGTCCTCATTTTCAACACCTCGCCCACTGTTCCGGTATCGAGAACAGCTGTAGCATACTCAAAGCAGCTGCTCATCTTTGCTTCGGTCATCTCTACGTAGCTCCTCTGCATTGCTAGCTCTTCTAGTTTCTGCTGGGTCAGCATATGTAATCTAGCTACTAATTCCGCTCTCCGTTTTTCCAGAAGTTGGTGTAGGTGGTCAATTTCGCTGTGTATGTCAGCTTCAACAGTGTCTCTCTGGTCATTCACTTCTTGCCTCCTAGTTTCGAAGATACTCAAAGCATTACTCACTTTGTATAGCTTTGTCTTGAGCTGTTTAACACTTCTAAATGTTTCCTTTTTGTGTTTTTGGTAGACCTCCCTAGCCAAGTTGTAATCATGATTTCTGTGCAAACGAATAGTACAATCGTTACAGATCAGTTCTGAGCAAGTCTCGCAGTAGATCCTTGCCTCCATGTCGGAATGTTTCTCGCATTTCACCGATGGCTGTTTGGTTGGGGCAAGCTTTCCCACTGCATTGGCTTCAACTTTGTTTATGCCCACTATTTGGTGCCCATAATTCATCTTCCATGCATTGTGAGCTTGTGTACAATCATCACAGATAAACATACCACACTGACGACAGTATTTGGTTGCATTTTTGTCTGTACAGTTTTCACATTTTGTGTTCTTGGCTTTCTGAAGTGATTCTTGTATTTCGAAGAGGTGCTCGATATGGAAGTCTGTTTGTAGTCCCACTACTCCATTGGCTGGTAGAGGTACGAGGTACCGACAGGTGGGGCAGGTAAGGGACTGTCCCTTGCTAGCTTGAACCACTAGTTTCTCGAGACAAGGTGATTTACAGAAGATGTGGAAACAGGGCAATAGTTTCGGCTCCTTGAAGTTGTCGAGACAAATGGAGCATTCTAGTTTAGAGTCGATCTTCTTCAGAGCTTCTTCGGCAATTTTGGGTAGCTCAGCCATTGTGCTGTAGAACTGTAATATTGTGCAAATCAGTTATAAATTACTTAGCTAAAACATTAACTTAATACATGTAACTGGGTGGTCAATACTTGAATTATCTATATACGTACCGTACCTGATTCTAAAAAGGGTTGCCTGGTGGGTCTTGTAGGCGATTGTTGGGTATAATAGTCACGTGAGTTGCTTGCATTTGTGTGGACTCTGTGGAACCACACATCACACCAACAAAAGGCAACAATGCCATATTTACTCTTGTACATGCAGGATTGCCAATTTCATTTCACATGAACTGTCAATGACATAATCGTTTCCTAGCCTCGATTCCTATCGATAAAAAGGGTCTAGATCGAGGCTACTATTCTCCTACATGTACATGAATATAGCTGTTGTAGTCTCAGTTTCAATGCACACACACACACACACACACACACACACACACACACACACACACACACACACACACACACACACACACACACACACACACACACAGGACTCTGTGTGTATCCTCCTCCTTCAACTCTCCTCCTTGCTAGTGGAGCACGCTGCCCCTCACATCCACGACTCTAACAACAAGAGACAGGGAGCCAAGCTTCGGAGACTAATGACCTTTGCATGGCCGTGTCTACTACCTAAACAATGTGTAGACCCGGCCACCAAGTATCACGGTCATCTGCTGTTGGCTCATATCATTGCCAAGTTTGCTATCCACAAGAGAATTGTGCTGCAAGTATTTCACAGGTTGGGCAGGTGTTTTGTACCTCACATTTCCCTTTACGTCAAAGGGCACATAGATTTACTTATTTTGCGTAATATTTTAATTGTTGTAACCATAGGACTCTGGTGTTTGCTTGCACTTTGCAAGGTGGTACCAGGGGGCTTCATAAGCCTTTGGTGGTATACTACATTGCTTAACTTTCTGCAGTGTCTTAACCGTATCACTGTACAATATTGCACAGCTTGTGTACACTGCACACGTATACACGCACACAACTTCCCTCAGTTTACTAAAAGCTCATGCCCTGGAGGCACGGTCCATCGTACGACAGGCTCTGGACATCCTCACCCCCGTGGTACCCATAAGAATGGAGGACGCTAATGCGACGCTGGTGCATTGGACCAAGAAGATTATTGTAGAGGAGGGACACTCAGTGGCGCAGCTTATACACATGCTGTGAGTTGATTGGTTGGGTATTGTCAGCTGATTTCGTTTAACTTTGAGCTCCAATTTGAAGTTTTTGAATGACCAAAATTTGTGTCCGATTCAATTTCTCTGAAAGTTTACAGAATAGACCACATTTTGGCACTGTTTTGCCAACAACAAATTGTCCCTTTGATTTAAATATACAC